>NW_015392244.1:18806-29779 GCF_001527695.2 Protobothrops mucrosquamatus | reverse complement strand
CCCTCTCCTTTCTGTTCCCTCTCTCCTCTCCTTTCCTCTCCCTCTCCTTTCCTCTCCCTCTCCTCTCCCTTCTCCCTCCTGTTCACTCACTCTTCTCCTCTCCCTCTCCTCTCCCTTCTCCCTCCACTCTCTCCTCTCCCTCTCCTCTCTCTCCCCTCTCCACTCCCCCTCCCCTTCCTCCTCTTCTCCCTCTCCCAATCTCTCCCCCTCTCCCCTCCCCCTTCCCTAAATGAAATCCATGCATCTTATAGTTGCTGAGTTTGACTAATGCTATCCTATGGGATTCATCAGTCAACAGTATCTTACATTCTAAGGTGGTTTTCAGTTGAAAAGAGTAAACCCCAGGACGGTTCTTTTAAACACACCAGGATTAATAAACTGTTTCCCCCCCCCCTTCTTCTTGTAATTTGGGTTTTGTTTAAACCTGCCCAGCGTACGAATCATCATGCAGAACTTTTTTGCATCCTGTTTTTGGAATGGCTTTGTGGCTGCAATAAATAAATGAAATATTTTAAAAAAGAGCTTACTAGCAAATGGTTAGGGAGCCCCATAGAACAAAAAAATGTCTCCTTATCTTGGAAATCAGCAAGATGTTTTTGACCAGGGCTACCTCCACATCGGTCCAGCAGTCCACGCGGAAGTAGCACTGATGATCTTAGAAGCCTATCAGAAGTATCTGCCCCAGAAGCCCTACAGCGGACTCCTTTCCGAAAGCTTCAAACAGGTGCCTCCCTTTCATTGCTTCTCTTAGTTGCCGGTTGAAGGAATAAGCCGTATTTAACACGGTTGCTAGAACAACCAATTTTATGGGTTAAATTAAATTAAAACAAAGTGCTCTAATGCAGGGGTCCGCAACCTGTGGGCCGCTGCCAGGGGTGGGATTCAGCCAGTTCGCGCCCCTTCGGCAGGACCGGTAGCTAATTTTTTGTTGTCCAGGCCGAGAATGGACTTCCGGAAGCAGCATCCACACAGTGAACCGGTTATTTTCAGGATAGGTCTTGCCTCAACTCCAGCACTGACAGCCCCACCCAGCCGGTCCACTTCTTCTGGGGCCGAAATTCTGCAGCTGCACTCGGGTCTGCATTTTGCAGTCACGGTCTTTCCAGAAGGTCTCAGCAGCTGTGTACCGAGCTATGGATTCAATCCATAGCTAGGTGCTCGGCTGCAGATCTCTTGCGGAACCGAGCTACGGATTGAACCCATAGCTCGGTTCTTGGCTGCAGAGGCCTTCTGGAAAGCCCTGTGACTGAGAAATGGAGGCCTGGCTGCGGAAGAGGCCTCAGAAGAAGAAGTGGGCCGATGAGGGGACGCGTGGCTGCAAGGCGGGTGGGGCAGCTCCACACTCCCACCCCTGCCCTACCTTGATTTTTTGGTGTGCGCCTCGCCCCAAAACTAGGGCTTATTTTGGGGATAGGGCTTATATTAGGCCCACCCCCCAAAATCAAGCTAGGGCTTATTGTTGGTGTAGGCCAGGGATAGGCAACCTGGGCTCTTTTATGACTGGTGGACTTCAACTCCCAGAATTCCTGAGCCAGCCATGCTGAGGGGAAAGGGAGAGGTTTCCAAGCTGAGCCATGCTGGCTCAGGAATTCTGGGAGTTGAAGTTCATGAGTCATGAAGGGACCATAGTTCCCCCATGCTGGCTCAGGAATTCTGGGAGTTGAAGTCCACGAGTCATAAAAGGGCCAAGTTTGAAGACCCCTGACATACATTATTCCAATCTTTTTACATGTTATATATTATAAAAAATACTATATTATATCTCTTATCCCTCTTATTGTAGGGCCCCTTTATATCCAAAGTTATCCGTTCTTTTAACCGTATTCTAACAAGTGTTTGCTCATATAATACTCCACCTGGTAGGAAGAGTCAGGTCACTTGAACTAAAGCTACGTCTTCTGATATCCTATTCCAGGGGTAGTAGGCAACCTTGGCTCTTTTATGACTCGTGGACTTCAACTCCCAGAATTCCTGAGCCAGCATGGGGAAAACTTTGGCCCCCTTCATGACTCGTGGACTTCAACTCCCAGAATTCCTGAGCCAGCCACGCTGAGGGGAAAGGGAGAGGTTTCCAAGCTGAGCTATGGCTGACTCAGGAATTCTGGGAGTTGAAGTCCACGAGTCATAAAGCGACCTAGGCCTAGGCCAGAGATAGGCAACGTTGGCTCTTTTATGACTCGTGGACTTCAACTCCCAGAATTCCTAAGCCAGCATGGGGGATCTATGGCCCCTTCATGACTGGTGGACTTCAACTCCCAGAATTCCTGAGCCAGCATGAGGGAAACTTTGGCCCCTTCATGACTGGTGTACTTCAACTCCCAGAATTCCTGAGCCAGCATGGCTCAGCTTGGAAACCTCTCCCTTTCCCCTCAGCATGGCTGGCTCAGGAATTCTGGGAGTTGAAGTCCACCAGTCATAAAAGAGCCAAGGTTGCCCACCCCTGGTGTAGGCCTTACTTCCGGGGAAACGCGCTAGTAGCTAACCGTCTTTTGGGTTGACAACCGGGCAGTTCTTTGAACAGTAAAAGTTTCGGGTTTCTTCGGGAAGAACCGAGGGACATTGGGCCACCCTTTTGTCTGAAACGGTAGGAGGTTTCCTGCCTGAGCAGGGGGTTGGACTAGATGACCTCCAAGGTCCCTTCCAACTTGGTTACTCTGTTATTCTCTTCCGTTCGCTTCTCTCTCCCAGGTCTCCTATCTGGCCAGCATTGTCCGTTACGGCGAGACCCCCGAAAGCTCCTTCAACCAGTGGGCCTGGGGGATGATTTTGAGATTAAAGCTGCACAGGAATGATTACGGCGTGCAGGGACCCTGGCCTCCAGCCCCCATCCCCGACTTGACGGATTCACCCAGCTTTCACCCGCTGATGAAGGCGGTCCGATCTAGTCTCCCCATTGGCTGCTACCTGGCCTTGGCTATGTCCGCTGTTGGTCACAGGTAAGGATTCCTTTTCCTTCTGTTTGTAATTAATGTTTCTTCAACGCCCTCTGTCCTTTAGAACAGAGGTCCCCAACCTGTGGGCTGCAGCCCATTACCGGGCTGTGACCTATTGGCCACCGGGCCACATGGATGGATGGCCGGTGCGCATGTGCACAACCCCACTCATGGGCATTTGCTATCTATCTATCTACCTATCTATCTATCTATCTACCTACCTACCTACCTACCTACCTACCATCTACCATTTATCTGAAATGGTATAGGGTTTCCTGCCTGAGCAGGGGGTCGGACTAGATGACCTCCAAGGTCCCTTCCAACTTTATTATCATTATCATCATCATCATCATCATCATCATCATCATCATCATCATTATTATTATTATCTGTCTGCCTCTCTGTCTGCCTGTCTATATCTCTATTTCTATCAACCATTTGCTATTTCTTTCTTTTTTTTCTGTGTATCTATCTGTCTGTCTGTCTCTTTCTATCAACCTTTTGCTATCTATTTCTTTCATTGTCTATCTACCTACCTACCTACCTACCTACCTATCTCTAACCATCTGTCTGTCTGTCTATTTCTATCAACCTTTTGCTACATCTTTCTTTCTTTCGTTTCTTTCGTTGTTTTTCTTTCGTTGTTTCTTTCGTTGTTTTTTTCGTTGTTTCATTGTTTCGTTGTTTCTTTCTTTTGTTGTTTCATTGTTTCTTTTGTTGTTTCTTTCTTTTGTTGTTTCTTTTGTTGTTCCTTTCGTTGTTTCTTTTGTTGTTTCTTTCATTGTTTCTTTCATTTCGTTGTTTCTTTCGTTGTTTCTCTCTCTCTCTCTCTCTCTCGCTCTCTCTTTCTCTCTCTCTCTCTCTCTTTCTTTCTTTCTTTCTTTCTTTAAGTCATACTTTCCATCATGACTTTTGAACTTCCCTTCTGTTTCTTAAAGCTCCGATAACTCCCCCTCCCCGGCTACGTTTGGATGTCAGGGTTGGCCAGGATTGTAAATAAATTCTGGTTTAGTCGCAATGTTTTCCTTTGTGAATTTCATGTGGCTTTCTCTACGGCACTGTTTAAGCATATCTGGGAGGTTCCATCTGTGGTTTTTGTGCAAGTGCTTTACAAAAACGGATCTTTGTGACTTCCTTCTCATTCTTCTCATCACCCATGGCAAAGTCTGCCAATCCAGCGTCGTTCCGCCAGAACGAACGTTAGCAGCCTGGAGCTTCTGTGTTTCTGATTCTGTTGAGTTCCAAACTAGGTTTGTTTTCTTTCCATACTGATGAAGATTCCTTGGGACATCCCCATTTCTTCTTTTAGAAGTACCATTCTCGCGGTTCCCTTTGTAGAGAGCCATGGCAGTTACGCCAACGTAGGATTAATTGATTATAAACACACGGATACATGGGTAGAACATCTGAGAATCTGCTTTCTTATCTCACTTAAGGTAGAAAATCCTCAAAAGGGGTCAACACTGCTAACATCGAATATTTTTGCTTTGACAACAGTTAAGAGATGCATCTATTTTCTTATGTTTTACTTTTAGAGTTAGATGATGCTGGGGTGTGTGTGGAGGAATGTGCATGAGAGTCCAGCTAGACATAACAACACTAAACTTAGCATGAGAACCAAGGTTAATGAAATAAGAGATGATAAGAATTGGCAGGCTGGAGAACTGGAGGGGAAGCCTGCATTTCAAACTAATTGGGGAATGTGATTTATGACTATTAATTCGAGGAGGGAATTGTGCTTTGATATTATGGTGCTCAGGGGAGGGGATTTTAGATTTTGGCTCCGATTGTGTTAGTGCCGATGCTATGTTTCTCAAATAAAGTTTCTTTGAGGTAAACAATGCCTCAAAGTCCTTTGAAGAGTTTCATCTGTCGGAACCATGACAGGGATTTTGATACCAGGAATTAGAAAGTATCTACCCTCGAAACTTTGTTGTTGTTGTTAGTTGCGAAGTCGTGTCCGACCCATCGCGACCCCATGGACCACGTTCCTCCAGGCCTTCCTGTCCTCTACCATCTTCTGGAGTCCATTTAAGTTCACGCCTCCTGCTTCAGTGACTCCATCCAGCCACCTCCTTCTCTGTCGTCCCCTTCTTCTTCTCTTGCCCTCCATCTTTCCCAGCATTAGGCTCTTCTCCAGGGAGTCCTTCCTTCTCATTAGGTGGCCAAAGGACTTGAGTCTCAACTTCAGGATCCGGCCTTCTAAAGAGCAGTCGGGATTGATCTCTTCTAGGACTGACCGGTTTGAATGCCTTGCAGTCCAAGGGACTCGAAACTTAACCAGGTTTAAAACCAAATGGGAGCCCCGTTTTAAGTGTTATTCCTCCGTCCATTTATTTGCGAGGGCCAACTTGGATTCAGTATGCACGAATCTGCAAAATGAAATATATTTCTTTCTGTTGACAGCATTGACAGCTTCTGTGCTGACGGCATCCCTTTTCTGGGCATTCTGGTACAGTCACGGCATTTGAGGACCGTGGTTCACGTCCTGGATAAAGTGTTGCTGCTGTTCTACCCGTGCCATTATTACCTTCTCAAGAACGAAAAGTGAGTTCAGATTTGATCATGATTCGGCTGGTCTTTTCAACCCATTGGCCTCTAAGCCTTCTCAGAAGACCTCAGAGTCCCATACCTGAAATCCAAAACGTGTTGCTGAGGTCCCATCACTGAGGCAATGTCGTACAGGTAGTCCTTGACTTACAGCCGTTCACTTAGTCACTGTCCCAAGTTACAACGGCACTGGAAAAAAAATGACCGAGAACTGTTTTTCAGGCTTAATGACCATTTCAGCATCCCCAAGGTCACGGGATCAAAATTCAGACAACTGACATGTATTTTATGCATGACAGTTAGAACAATTAACCAGTGGAACAACCTGCCTCCAGAAGCGGTGAATGCTCCAACACTGGAAGTTTTTAAGAAGAGACTGGACAGCCATTTCTCTGAAATGGTATAGGCCAGATGTCATGTGTCTGATTAACGAAACACGATGTCAACGCTGCAAATACTGTATATTCTTGCTTTGACACCAGGGGTAGGCAACCATGGCTCTTTCATGACTTGTGGACTTCAACCCCCAGAATTCCTGAGCCAGCCATGCTGAGGGAAAAGGGAGAGGTTTCCAAGCTGAGCCATGCTGGCTCAGGAATTCTGGGAGTTGAAGTCCACGAGTCATAAAAGGGCCAAGGTTGCCTACCCCTGCCTTAGCGCTAACTTGCTAGCCATTCAGATCACGAAAAGAAAAGCGGAGAAACTAAACCGCCCTCTTCCAACTCTATCCTCCCAGGCTACAAAACCTTCCAGATGTTTGGATGACATCTGCATATTCCCCCTTTTCACGATTCTGAAGCCCTCTGCCACAAATGCTTTGGCTTCTGACACACAAGGATGGCTTAAAAAATAATAATAAATAAATAACAGCCTGCCTCCAGAAGCTGTGAATGCCCCAACACTGGAGGGTTTTAAGAAGAGACTGGACAGCCATTTCTCTGAAATGGTATAGGCCAGATGCCATGTGTCTGATTAACGAAACACGATGTCAACGCTGCAAATACTGTATATTCTTGCTTTGACACCAGGGGTAGGCAACCCTGGCTCTTTTATGACTCGTGGACTTCAACCCCCAGAATTCCTGAGCCAGCCATGCTGAGGGAAAAGAGAGAGGTTTCCAAGCTGAGCCATGCTGGCTCAGGAATTCTGGGAGTTGAAGTCCACAAGTCATGAAGGGGCCATAGTTTCCCTCATGCAGGCTCAGGAATTCTGGGAGTTGAAGTCCAGGAGTCATGAAGGGGCCAAAGTTTTCCTCATGATGGCTCAGGAATTCTGGGAGTTGAAGTCCATGAGTCATAAAAGAGCCAAGGTTGCCTACCCCTGGTATAGTCCTAGGCCTTCAGCTGGGTTTTATAAAACCTTTTCGCTTTAGACCTCCGCCACCGTGTGCAAAAAAAAAAAAAGGTTCAAACAATCAATTTCAACTTCTTGCGGGAAAAAAAAAGATTTTGCAAAGTTGGAATTGATTGATTGAACTTTTTAGTTCCACCCAGTCTGCCGTTACCACCATAGCCACGCCCACCCAATGGGCCACGCCCAGGCAATGGGCCACACCCACCCGGCACTCGACGATGCATACATGGGTTTTGGGTTGCAGTTTGGGCACTCGGTCTCTAAAAGGTTCGCCATCACTGTTCTAGGGCAGACATGTCAAACCCAAGGCCCGGGGGCCAGATGCGGCCCGCGAAGTGGTTTCATGTGGCCCGCGAAGCCATCCTGGAAACAGTGAGGGAACGGCCCCCGCTGCCTTGGCCCTGGCCCAGGCCGTCCGGGAACCAATGTACAATTTTGTGGTGGCCATCTATGCTGAAACGCATTCAGTCTTAGCTCCACAAGGCCGTCTGGAAACAGCGAGGAACCAGGAGAACCTTGAGCAGCAGCCTTGAGGAAGTGGGGCTGGGCTTGGTGCCGTGGGTGCTGAAGGGCCAGGCTGGGCATTTGACCTCTGCTGCCCAGGGCTCCGGGCAGCCCGCACCACCATCCAGCCCCCCCCCCCGCATGGCCGGAGAGGAACGGTGAGGCTCCTCCAGTGGACCATGCCTTGGCACTTGCCCCGGTCTCACCCCCTTCTGCCAGAGACCCTCAGATCTGTCCCACTCCTGCCCAGGCCCCCACAGGCCCCCTTGATGTGAACGATTTAGAGCTGGCCACGTCCACCCAGTAGGCCACACCCACTCCATCCATGCCCACCGAGCAGGCCACACCCACCTTGGCCACACACACCCCGTCCCCCCCCCGAGGGCAACCACAATGCTGATGCAGCCCTCAATGAAATTGAGTTTGACACCCCTGTTCTAGGTCATCCAGGTTGTGCTTATCCCAAAGGTGCTTTTTTTCAGGAGGCAACTGGACTGCCTTTGTTTTTCTTTGAAGACCTTTCGCTTCTCATCCCAAGAAGCTTCTTCAGCTCTGACTGGATGGTGGGGAAAATGGAAGGATTGATACTCCTTGCAGACAGCTTGTCATTTGCATCCTTTTAGAGAGTCGTTGAGGCCACTTGGAGCTTTACCTGTGTCCTGAGGGTCACCTGAGTGGTGCAAAGGGGTTGTGGAGATCAAACCCATCAGGAGAAGAGTCAGCAGACCATCTGCATTTAAAAAGACAAAGGCCTACTGTTTTGAAGACAGCCAAGTCCACATTTTGGACAGAGAGGACCCCTGGTTTGAAAGAGGGGTCCAAGAGGCCATCTAGGTCAAAACCTAGATGGGGAGGGATCTGACATCATCTATCTCCAGTCAACAACACAGTCCTTTCAGCAGTCCCAAGAAGGCTCCACACCCGTTTGCACCTCTCAGCAGACCCTGAGGGCACAGATAAACCTCCAGGTGGCCTCAACGATTCTCAGGAAGAGTACTAACAATCAGATGACTGCAAGGAATATAAATCCTTCCATTCCCCCACCATCCAGTCAGAGCTGAAGAAGCTTCTTGGACAAGAAGCGAAACATCTTCAAAGGAAAACAAAGGAAGTCCAGTTGCCTCCTGAAAAAAAAAAGCACCTTTGGGGTGGCTTCTATATGGCTGCTCCACTTGACAATCCGTTGCTCTTCTCGCGCTAGGATGGAGGGAGGACTTCGGCTGGGGTACGAATCGAGAAGCTTCTGCCATTGACCGGATAACTAGACGGCCCACTTGTTTCTGGCTTTTTTAGGTTTCTCTCCTTCTTCCACCAGTTCCTTCAGCTGGACAGTGGTGCTCCCCAAGGGATGACTCAGCAGATGACCCACAGGGTGACTCAGCATTTGACCTGGACAAGCTACGGCAAAAACGTTAAGCTGTTGAACTCCATGATTCAGGTCAGGAAAGAGAGGCGCATCGGAGGTCCCTGAAGACCCTTATTCTGCTTCCAATCAGACAGGATCCCATAAAACAGAGGCCCCCATCCTGTCTCGGTGGGCGGACCGGAGGGAAAAGGGAAGGGGAAGCATTTTACGCACACGTACGCGCAAGTGGGGCAACGGCGAGCACACGTGCGATGCAAACGGGGCAAAGCGCTAGTGCCCACGTGACACTCGCTAGCCCTGTCCTGTTTTCACCGTGCGGGCACCAGCGCCGACCTGTTTTTTGCCACGTGCCCCGTTTAGGCCGCATGGCGCCCTGTTTTTCCCACACGGCGCCCTGTTTAGGCTGCACGGCGCTCCGTTTAAGTCGTGTGGAGCCCCGTTTAGGCCACGTGAAGCCCCATTTAGGCCACATAGAGCCCCGTTTTCGTCGAATGGGACCCTGTTTAGGCCACACAGCACCCCGTTTAGGCCACGCGAAGCCCCGTTTAGGCCACACAGCCCCATTTTTGCCGAATGCCACCCCGTTTAGGCCACACAGCCCCCCATTTAGGCCATGTGGAGCCCTGTTTAGGCCACACAGAGCCCCATTTTTGCTGAATGGCACCCCGTTTAGGCCGCACAGCTTCCCATTTAGGCCACGCAAAGCCCCATTTAGGCCACACACAGCCCCATTTTTGCCGAATGGCACCCCGTTTAGGCCGCACAGCGCCCCGTTTAGGCCACGCAAAGCCCCATTTAGGCCACACAGAGCCCCATTTTTGCCAAATGGCACCCCGTTTAGGCCACACAGCCCCCCATTTAGGCCATGTGGAGCCCCATTTAGGCCACACAGAGCCCCATTTTTGCCAAATGGCACCCCGTTTAGGCCACACAGCCCCCCATTTAGGCCATGTGGAGCCCCATTTAGGCCACACAGAGCCCCATTTTTGCCGAATGGCACCCCGTTTAGGCCACACAGCCCCCCATTTAGGCCATGTGGAGCCCCATTTAGGCCACACAGAGCCCCATTTTTGCCGAATGGCACCCCGTTTAGGCCACGCAAAGCCCCATTTTTGCCAAATGGCACCCCGTGTAGGCCGCACAGCGCCCCGTTTAGGCCATGTGGAGTCCTGTTTAGCCCATGCAGCTGCGGCGCTAGCGCGAGCAGGGACAACTGCAAGCACTGGCCGGCCTGTCCTGCGGCCCAGTGGCCAGGAGGCCAGGGCCCGGTAGTGGGCCGCGGCTCACAGGCTGGGGACCCCTGCCCTAAAGAACTATATTCAGTGCTGCACCACATTCATTCTCACCTGGTAATGGAGGCAGAAAAAGTCTTGCCAGCCCTGAAACATCGGGCTGAATTGTGGCTGCAATTCGAAGGACAACCTGTGCAGGCCTTGGATCTCCCCTCCCCTCCTTTTTTTTTTTTTACTGCGAGCCCAACAATCGCCCTCTCGGCTTTATTTCGACAGGGCCACATTTTTATGAGCAGCCACCCGAGCGGAATCGGCCCGGCTGCCGTGTTCGAATTCTGGGTCCAGCTCCTGACCAGCCAGCCGCTGTGGCACAAGGAGAGAGCCGTCCTGGAGCTGATGGACGGCCTGTGCCAAGCGGCGTTCCAGTTCAACCAGGAGGACTGCGTGCAGAAATTGCTCTACCAGCAGCACAAGGTACACGGGTCTTCCTCCCGGCTGGCTTTTCCCACAGAGGTTTCCAGCGGGGAATAGCCTCGTCGTGATTTCCGACACTGGTAAAACGTTGACGGCCAAGAATGGGATTTTCCGAGTTCTTATCTGAGCCGTTAGCGGTATCATTTTGGTGGCCGTCTTGTTCTCCTGTTGTTGGAAGTGAGGCCTTTTGGAGTGAAAGGGAAAGCAGCCTGGGAAAAAAGGTAGTTCCCTCGGTTTGATGAAATAGCAATTTCGCCTCTTAAACATCTATAGAATAGAATGGAACAGAATAGGGAATATGGAATGGAATGGAATGGAATAGGAAATATGGAATGGAATGGAATAGAATAGGAAATATGGAATGGAATAGAAAGGAAATATGGAATGGAATGGAATGGAATAGGAAATATGGAATGGAATAGAAAGGAAATATGGAATGGAATGGAATGGAATGGAATAGGAAATATGGAATGGAATGGAATAGGGAATATGGAATGGAATGGAATAGAATAGGAAATATGGAATGGAATAGGAAATATGGAATGGAATGGAATAGGGAAT
>NW_015392244.1:15108-16753 GCF_001527695.2 Protobothrops mucrosquamatus | reverse complement strand
AGAATAGGAAATATGGAATGGAATAGGAAATATGGAATGGAATGGAATAGAATAGGAAATATGGAATGGAATAGAAAGGAAATATGGAATGGAATGGAATAGGAAATATGGAATGGAATGGAATAGGGAATATGGAATGGAATGGAATAGAATAGGAAATATGGAATGGAATAGAATAGGAAATATGGAATGGAATGGAATAGAATAGGAAATATGGAATGGAATAGGAAATATGGAATGGAATGGAATAGGGAATATGGAATGGAATAGAATAGGAAATATGGAATGGAATGGAATGGAATAGAATAGGAAATATGGAATGGAATAGGAAATATGGAATGGAATGGAATAGAATAGGAAATATGGAATGGAATTGAATGGAATAGAATAGGAAATATGGAATGGAATAGGAAATATGGAATGGAATGGAATAGAATAGGAAATATGGAATGGAATAGAAAGGAAATATGGAATGGAATAGAAAGGAAATATGGAATACAATAGAATAGAATACAATAGAATACAATAGAATAGAATAGAACAGGAGAAAGAATAGAATAGGAGAAAGAGTAGAGTAGAGTAGAGTAGAATAGAAAAGAATAGAATAGAATAGAATAGAATAGAATAGAATAGAATAGAATAGAATAGAATAGAATAGAAGACGGAATGGAATAGAATGGAATAGAATAGATCTGGAAGGGACCTTGGAGGTCTTCTAGTCCTGCTCAGGCAGAAAACCCTATACCATTTCTTAAAATCTCCAGTGTTGGAATATCCACAACTTCTGGAGGCAAAAGCTGTTCCACTGATCAATTGTTCTCACTGTCAGGAAGTTTCTCCTTAGTTCTAAGTTGCTTCTCTCCTTGATGAGTTTCCGTCCGTTGCTTCTCATCCTGCCTTCAGGCGCCTTGGAGAATAGCTTGACTCCCTCTTCTTTGGGGCAGCCCCTGAGATATTGGAAGGCTGCTATCCTGTCCCCCCTCGTCCTTCTCTTCGTTAAACTAGACATACCCAATTCCAGCAACCGTTCCTTCTATGTTTTAGCCTCCAGTCCCCTAATCATCTTTGTTCTTCTCTGCACTCTCTCTCTCTATATATATCTATAAGGTTAGAAATAGCTATCCCAGTACTCCCTTAATTCTTTGTTAGCAATCCAAATTTTGAAAAACACATATGATGTCGCAGTTAAGCGACTGCTGCCTGTGGATGGCTCTGGATTGAGCTGATGCAGGCAAAAGACTTCTCTCTCCCATATTTGGGCTGACAGGGTGTTCAAAAAAAAAAGCACTCATCCTCTTCCCCTGTCTCTTGTAGCTAACAAAGTGAGAAAGAGCCTGTGGCCTAGGGGCTAATACTTCTGCTTAACATGCAGACAGCCCAGGTTCGAATCTCGGAAGGGTATGTCTGGCTGATGAAAACCAAATAAGGTTAGAAATAGCTATCCCCACGAATTTGATGTTGTATTGTTTAACTGCTGCCCGTTTGCTGATAGCTCAAAACTGGAAGAGTCAAGCTTTACCTACAATAGAGGACTGGAGAGTGAAGGTTTCGCATCTTGCTGAAATGGCAAAGATTTCGGCTTATTTGAAGGATCACTCAAATGAACAATTTTTATCAATATGGAGAAGATGGATTGTTTATATTC
>NW_015392244.1:10429-12642 GCF_001527695.2 Protobothrops mucrosquamatus | reverse complement strand
GCTCAAAACTGGAAGAGTCAAGCTTTACCTACAATAGAGGACTGGAGAGTGAAGGTTTCGCATCTTGCTGAAATGGCAAAGATTTCGGCTTATTTGAAGGATCACTCAAATGAACAATTTTTATCAATATGGAGAAGATGGATTGTTTATATTCAAAATAAGCATAGAATGGTGGAATATAGGTTAGGTTTTTAGATAATAAATTTTCTCTTTTTATACATATATATATATTTCACCTACTTATGTAGAATTACATTTTGTGGAGTTAGGGATATTAATATAAGGTTACTTTTAGATGAATAGTATCCTGGGATTAGGTTTGGGAAGTCCGGGTGGGGGGTGGGGGGGGGTTTCAATTGTGATGTACTTGTGATGTGTTCTTTTTTTTATGTTGAAAATAATAAAAAAAAAATTGGAAAAAAAAGAAATAGCTATCCCAGTACTCCCTTAATTTTTGTTAGCAATCCAAATTTTGAAAAAATATCTATATCTATATATATCTATATCTATATATCTATATTTATCCACAATGGGTTGGGTTCACACAACGGACCCTGCCAGATCCAAACAAACCGCATGATGGATTGATAGCAATCTTTAAAGCGGATTTTTTTCCATGGCTTCTAATCGGGAATCAACATTTATTTTTAGAAGCTCAGTTCCAGAAAATTTAAGTCAGGTAGGGAAGATATGTGGTGGACCTTGTCAGTGAAAGAATTCTGGTTGGTGGGGGCCCAGGAAGAGAGCCTTCTTTGCCATTCCCCCCTTCCTTCGGATTATACTCCCCCAGGGTGGGGGGATGTGGGCCCCCAGTTCCTTGGCTTTTTGAAAATACCTAAAGTCTGGCTCTGGCATCTCGCTTGAAGCTCAAACAGAGGAGCACAGTTAGCATTCTGAAGACCCTCTCCCTGCCTTTTAATTAACTTTTAATGTCACATTTTAAACTCTTCTCGCCCTGTTTTAAATGTTTATATTCCATTTTGTTGCTGCTAACATTTTATTTGTAACCCGTCCGGGGTCCCTCCACGAAGGAGATGGATGGTTTCTAAATACGATAGATAAATAAATAGGGCTGCTTAGGTTCCATTGTTATGGAAGAACCCTATAGGAAGGTGGCATTATCTTACCCACATGTCCTCTCTTTTCCTCAAATCTCCCAGAAGGCTCTAGGCTATCACAGTGACAAAGGGCTGCTGTCCTCCTTGGTCAGCTGGATTGTGGCAGGCAACATCACACCTTCCTTCGTCGAGGGAAATGCTAACCACACACAGGTAAGAGTTGAAATGCTAAAATTAGCTGGGAGCTTACGGCCCGTTCTTGTAGGACAGGGGTCCCCAACACCCCCGGTCTGTGGACCGCAGCATGCCAAAAAGCGGTCCGCACAAACAAGCAAAGCCCCATCCGCGGGATGCAGGCAGCACACAAAACCACGCACCCTCCGGTCCGCGGAATAACCTCTCTCCATGGAACCGGTCCCTGGTGCCCAAAAGTTTGGGGCCTCTGCTCTAGGACCTATCTGAACATCAGTGTAGGAATTTAAGGGAATCAATCTGTTTGGTTCCAGTAGTTTCACTAACGCCTGCAACCCACATTTTGCATCCAGCTTGGTGACACTTAATTATGAGTGTGTTTACTTAGAAGCCACTCGCTGTAGTAGTAGTAGTAATAATAATAATAATAATGATGATGATGATGATGATGATGATGATGATAATAAAGTTGGAAGGGACCTTGGAGGTCATCTAGTCCAACCCCCTGCTCAGGCAGGAAACCCTATATCATTTCAGACAAAGGGCTGTCCAGTCTCTCCTTAAAAAGTTCCAGTGTTGGAGCATTCACAGCTTCTGGAGGCAGGTTGTTCCACTGGTTAATTGTTCCAACTGTCAGGAAGTTTCTCCTTAGTTCCAGGTTGCTTCTCTCCTTGGTTGGTTTCCATCCTTTGCTTTTTGTCCGGCCTTCAGGGGCTTTGGAGAACAGCTTGACTCCCTCTTCTTTGGGGCAGCCCCTGAGATAATGGAACACTGCTATCATGTATCCATGTGCAGGAATGTGCTTGTTAACCAGTGCTGTTTAGAGGTTGCAGCTTCTGTAAGAACATGAATTAGATCACAGTTGGTGCCTGCTTAGCTAGCATTGTGTAAACCAGGGGTCCCCAACCCCCGGTCCGTGGACCGGTACTGGGCCGCAGCATGCCAAAACCCGGTCCGCACAAA
>NW_015392244.1:5175-6566 GCF_001527695.2 Protobothrops mucrosquamatus | reverse complement strand
TGTAAAGAAACAAAAAACCCCATCCTTGGCAAGTATCATATTTATTAAAAAATGGAGGCTGGCTCACTGAAATGATTTAGTTTTAGGGCTGGCTAGGAGGAATCTATTGGACAGTGAGTGGTTTATAATTAGACAGGCCTATCGCAGCAGCCATGTTGCAGTGAGAAGCTTTTGACGGCAGCCGTGTTGTCCTAGAGCAAGGTTCACCAGTGGGATTGGTGGCCCACTGGGAGAGGGAGAGGCAGGCATCTTATGCGCGCACGCGCAAACGTGAATGTGGCCACACAAACAGGCTGCGAGCATGCGCGCCACGCAAACGGGGCTGCGAGCGTGTGCGCGAGGCTCTCTGTGACGGTGGTGCCTGTATGAGGCTTGTGGCGCCGCTGTTGCCAGGCTGGCGGCGATGCTACCACCAGCGCGAGGCTTGTGCTGTGGGCTGCAACGATGCTACCCCAGTGTGAGGTTTGTGTTGCCCCCCCGCGCAAGGATCTGTGTCCCACCTGCCGCTTGCAGTGCTACCGCCGCCCACACAAGGTTCGTGGCAATGCCACCACATGCGTGTGATGTGCCGCTGCCCACCTGCTGCTCACGGCACTGCTGCCGCCCACGCAAAGTTCGTGGCAACACAGCCGCCTACATGATACTAGCAGCACTGCCACCACCCGCACAACACTTGTGGCAACAGTGGCATGAGGGGGGGGGGTGAGCACGCACACACTCGTGTGCACTGCCCACCTACTCCCGCGGCCTAGCGGCCACTGCCCGGTAGCAGATCATGGCCCATAGATTGGGGATCTCTGTCCTAGAGAAAAACAGGGCTGCTTTAATGAGACAGGAGCTGCATTCAACAGTCCTGCAAACTCCGAAATGCTGCTAACATTGGATGTTCTTGCTTTGACGACATGTGGAGAAGCAGCTTTGCTTCTTTAACTTGTGTGTTACTTTTAGAGTTAGAATTACTTGATGCTGATGGGGGGAGGAGGAAGAATGTCTCTCAAGGCTGTTTTGAAATAAGAGAAGCCTTCAAACTGATTGGAGAACGTGATTTATGACTGCAATTGGAGGAGGGAATTGTGATTGAATATTATGTGCTCAGGGGAGGGGAATTCAGATCTTGGCATCCCGCCATGTTTGTGCCGAAGCGTGCTTTGCCAATAAAGAGACTTTAAGGAAAACAATGCCTCGAAGTTCTTCGAAGTATTCCCCTAATCCACGGGTCAGCAACCCATGGCTCTGGAGCCGCATGTGGCTCTTTGACCCTTCTCCTGCGACTCCCAGCCTCCTCCGGCATTTGCAAAGAGAGAGAGAGAGGCACTTGCGCTTCCCTTCTCTCTCTCTCTCTCTCTCTCTCTCTCTCTCTCTCTCTCTCTCTCTCTCTCTCTCTCTCTCTC
>NW_015392244.1:0-2145 GCF_001527695.2 Protobothrops mucrosquamatus | reverse complement strand
AGGAAGGAAGGAAGGAAGGAAGGAAGGAAGGAAGGAAGGAAGGACAACAGAATAACAGAATTGGAAGGGACCTTGGAGGTCATCTAGTCCAACCCCCTGCTCAGGCAGGAAACCCTATACCATTTCAGAGAAATGTTTCTGGTTTTGTTTTTGAAAAGGGGAAGGGGAAGATGAAGGAAGGAAGGAAGGAAGGAAGGAAGGAAGGAAGGAAGGAAGGAAGGAAGGAGAAAAAGGCAGAGGGAGGGAGAACGAAAAGGGGAAGATGGATGGATGGATGGAAGGAAGGAAGGAAGGAAGGAAGGAAGGAAGGACGGACAACAGAATAACAGAGTTGGAAGGGACCTTGGAGGTCATCTAGTCCAACCCCCTGCTCAGGCAGGAAGCCCTAATACCATTTCAGACAAATGGTTTTGTTTTTGTTTTCCCTTCAACAGAAAATCCCAAGGGAGGATCTACTCCATTCCCATTTTTGCCCCTGGGATCAGAAATTAACGTGGCAGGGCAGCGGTTGCCAATCTAACACAATAAACCGTCCGTTGGGTTATTCCAATAATTGAATTAATCCATTGCTCGAACGCCATAACGCCTTCTCTCCATCTCAGTTTGAGGGCAAGCACAAAAACGAGGCCATCCGCCAGCAGTTGGACGTTTTGGAGAAAGAAATGAAGCACCTGCAGGCGGAAGCTGCTCAGATGCCTCCTCTGAGTGTGGTCGGAGCTGCGGTCTACGTGGAGAACTTCATCACGTGAGTGGTGCAGTTTTGCTTTCCTCTCTGCCGTGAAACCAACGCTGGCGTGTCTGTCCGATTCTTGAAACAAGGCAAAACCGGGGCTTGCCAAAGGTTCACGTCCAGCGTGAGAAATCAGGAAATCCAGGCAGTTCAAATTTTCCAACCATTGTTTCTCGTCCTTCCCTCTGGTGCTTTGGAGAATAGTTTGACCCCCTCTTCTCTGTGGCAGCCCCTCAAATACTGGAATGCTGAGAGTAGAGTAGAGTAGAGTAGAGTAGAGTAGAGTAGAGTAGAGTAGAGTAGAGTAGAGTAGAGTAGAGTAGAGTAGAGAACATGGAATGGAAAAGACTGGACTGGACTGGACTGGAATGGAATGGAATGGAATGGAATAGAACGGAACAGAACAGAACAGAACAGAACAGAACTGGAAGGGACCTTGGAGGTCTTCTAGTCCAGCCCCCTGCTCAAGCAGGAGAGCCTCTACAATCTCAGACAAGTGACTAGCCTCTTCTTAAAAACCTTCAGTGATGGAGCGCCCACGATTTCTGGTGGCAAGCTGTTCCACTGGTTGATTGTCCTCCCTGTCAAGAAGTTTCTCCTTAATTCCTGGTTGCTTCTCACTTTGATCAGTTTCCAACGATTGCAAACTTCCATTCTATAAAGAATCTGAATTACTAATGGTCAAAGCAATGCAGCTCCCGTAGGAGAGGTGACACATGCGCACACCCAGGTCTGCACAAAACCATCCGGGGCGCTGCGTTGTGCACTAACTGGAGCTTCTGGATGCTCTTCAAGGGCAGCCCCATGTAGAGCCTGTTGCAGTAGCCAAGACGGGAGGTGACTAGGGCGTGAGTGACCCTGAGCAGGGATTGTTGGTCCAGGAAACGGCGTCACTGGCACACCCCCCACAGTTGCACAAAGGGTCTCCTTTTACGACCTTTCCATCGCGGTCGTAAGTTGTGAAGGACATAAACCGGGTCAGCCACGTCATCAACTTGATTTCACAGGTAGTCCTTGACTTACAACCACAACTGACCCCAGACTTTATGTCTTTAAGCCAGTGAGTTTTTTGCCACCTTTCTTGCCGCAGTTGTTAAATGAATCGCCCCGGTTGTTAAATGAATCATTTTGGTCCTGAAGAAAATCCGGTTTCCCCCACATCGACCATCTCCAGCAGGGAAGGTTATAAATTGTGATTCATGTGACCCTGGGACATTGCAGCCATCATAAAGTGCCCGAATTTGGGGGTCCTGCAATGGTCGTGTGAGAAGCGGTCATAAGGCTCTTTTTTCAGTGTCTCTGTAGCAGGGGTCTTCAAACTTGGCCCTTTTATGACTGGTGGACTTCAACTCCCAGAATTCCTCAGCCAAGCACGCTGGCTGAGGAATTCTGGGAGTTGAAGTCCACCAGTCATC
>NW_015392243.1:25185-34154 GCF_001527695.2 Protobothrops mucrosquamatus | reverse complement strand
CAGAGATATTAGTATGACAGGTGGATGAGAATTTTATTTGCTGGAATTTCTAGGGATTGATGTATCAGAGGTTTTTCTTACTGTTGTGCAAATGATGAGAACAGGGGGAAGAGCTAATTTGTCAAAGAGATACTGTCCAGTATAGTGATCCCCAACCTTTTGGGCCCCAAGGACTGGTTTTATTTTTCCATGGACCTGGCGGGGGTGGGGGGGAGTGATTTTGTGCTGTACATAGCTGCTGTATATGCAAAGATGAAGCTTTGCTTGCTTGTGCTGTCCAGTTCCTAACGGGCCACAGACTGGTACCAGTCTGCAGTCCAGGAATTGGGGAGCTCTGGTCTAACACATGGGTTAGATGGTCCCATTCCTGATCTCACTGCCATTGATCTTCATCTTTTTAGATAATTTGAATTAGCAGCAATTGTCACAAATTCCAAAATTGTGCAATGAACATAACACCCCAAAAGAAACAACAAATGGATGAGAATCATTCACAAATAAGAACAATTTGCAAATTAGCAATAGTTTCTTTATGGCAATCAACTTCATAAACCCATTTTTCCCTATACCCTTTTGTCTTTGATTGATTGCCTCAACCATAATATAATTTTAATTGTGTAAATTAACTGCTCCAGAAATTACATTGTAGGAAGTTGCATTTTTAAAGAAACCAAAATCAAAACAATCAGCCCAGTGAGGTTCCTTCATTATAGCTATAAAATATAGCAATCACAATAGCATTTGGACTTATATACCACTTCTCTGTGCTTTACAGCCCTCTCTAAGCAGTTTACAGAGTCAGCATGTTGAGAACTGAGATGAATTAGTTTCATAATGAAAATGGTGGTATATTAAAGCTGCAGTGCTATTATACCCCTAAGTCTCAGCAAGCATTTTTGAGTAGAAATGCATTGGCTTGTGCTGTGATTCTATTACTTACCTATAAATGTTGGGGGGCAATTTGTACCACTGAATATGTGGAGGAGGATAGCCAGTTACTTCACATTGGAGACCACTGGAAATGTTGGTCAACGCTGTAATTTTTGGTGTAGCTAAAAAGCAAATGCAAAGGAACCAGTAAAGACAGTAGACAGCAGCATAATTTCTTCATTTCAAATCTCATTAGCTGTACGAAAATGGTAGCACACTGAAAAATGGAAATTGCAGCAAATCAGATTAATAGCGTGCTCTTTGCAACTTAGCTCCCCATCACCTTTTTTATACAGTGGCATAAAGTCAATTATTTTTCCATCTGAGTGAATTGACTCAATTATGACTAGGAAAAGTTACTTCCGATAAGAATTCAGGATTACTTCTAGGACAATATCCACAGTAATAAAATATGAATTTTTGGAAGAAGTATAGCTGGTGTTCATTTTGCCACAAAAAAGAAGATAATTTCCTTTTGCTTACCTACCCTGAGATCTGATATATTTAAGGGCAACCATGGGCATGTTTTGTTTTAAGGATAACTGGATTTCCCTTAGAAAGACTTTGTGTGGCTTTTGAGTTTTCTAGCACTCTAGATTGGAAACTGTCAGCCTTTCCAGAAACACCAGACAGGTAGCACGGCCAGAAGAACTAATTCTAAACTACTTGTAGGTTTACTGTACATCTCAAATCTCTCCCTGCCCCACCATCTCCTTTGCAGCCAAGAAACTAGGGAGGGTCCCTTCTGAGCTGCTTGCCCTATCCACATTCTGCTGCTTCTCTTTTATCTCACCACTTATCTATCCATCTCCTTGGCTGCATCTGTGATTCCCAAAGTCATTCCCACATGTCATTACAAAAAATGAGTAGCACAGGACATACTTTTCACGGAGACGTAAAAATGAATGGATGCATTGGCTTCCCCATTGTCTGCAAAAAATATATATTCGCCACTGTTTTTTTCCTTCATCGAATTCAGCCTGAGTGTATTGTTGTGTCTATCAAAAGAGAGAGCAAATATGCATGTAAAAATGTTAAGAAGCGATTGTAATACAAGATCTCCATAGCGACAGATGATTATTTTGTGAGCTTTATTTTGTGGTATGCTTGCTTTCAAAAATATATTGAATAGAAATAGGAAAGAAAACATCATTCAAATCATGTCTAAGACAGTTATCAAACAACCTTCTCATCTGTCACTATTCAATACAGGGCACACTATACTGAAAATTGCAGCAGCTTCTTCCTGGTAGATCTAATTGGTAGAGTCAAAACTGGCTGGAGAAGTAAGTCCTGGGAATATCTGGCAAGCCATGGATAACATTTGTAGTTTAAAACTGGTACTTTAATTAGAGAAGAAAACGAGATGGCAAATAATGCAGGGACTGTGAAACTGATGGAGTTGAAACTATACATTTTGAACCAGCTGTAGTTTCTAAATATTCTTTAACGGCAGTCTCCTGTAAAGTGGATTGCCTTGGTCCAACTAGATGGTAATGACAGCATGAGTAGCTAAGTCCTCTGAAGGAATGGAAAATACCACCTAGCTTTTACCTTTGATGACCAAAAACCATGTGGCCAATGTTTGTGGGCTTTCCTGATGGGTTTACATGTATCCATCTATACGTTGAAGGTCTAGGATACGCGTCAATGAGCACATGAAGGTTCAGGTTTTGATGCATGTTCGTCTCCTGAATTCTGTTCTGTAATGTGGACAAACGCAGATATCCTTTCTCTGGAAAGCAAAGTAGGATGTTAATCTCTAAGGAAGTGAAGGTAGAAAGCTATTTCCTTGAGGAAAATAACTTGATTCTTAGTAGATTTGTTCATCACATGCATAATGATGATGATCACTGAGGAGTCCAGCAGCAAAACAGCACATTCCAAAGCAAAAATAAAGTACTTAAAGCTGTCCCCACCTTTCAGCTACTCAGGAATGACCAATGAGCCTGTTTCGATTGCAGAGGGTCATTTTGAAGGGTAGACCAAACCCAACTAATTCCTGCAGTATTCACAAGGAGCAGCCATGATGCTACATGATGCACTATTGCATGCCCATGATTCATTACCTGCCACAGCCAATAGTTACTTTTGTATGCAGAATTTAAAAATCCCACAGGAAGGACTTCGTTCAATTCATTATCTCCATTCTGGTGGCTTTGAAATACATGGGATTATTATTTCCACAATCCCATGTGAATGATTGGGCCACTACAACTGGAAGGCACCCTGTTAGGGAAAGCTGATTTAAAGAATTCTGATCTGATCTTTAACCCTGAAAGTGATTTACAAGGTGGCTTACAAAATCCAGTAGACAGACAATTGATGGGCTTACAAAAGAAGCAAACATGAACATGAACTGATGAAAGGACCGGGACAGAATACTAACTTCATGTTTCTGGAGTTGGGATGGGAGTGTCTGAGCCAGGGGTGTCAAACTCAATTTCATTGAGGGCTGCATCAGCATTGTGGTTGCCCTCGGGGGGGGGGTGCGGCCTACTGGGTGGGTATGGATGGAGTGGGTGTGGCCTACTGGGTGGGCACGGCCAGCTCTACATCGTTCGCATCAAGGGTGCCTGGGGAGGCCTGGGCAGGAGTGGGACAGATCTGAGGGTCTCTGGCAGAAGGGGGTGGGACCAGGGCAAGCGCCAAGGCATGGTCCATTTCTTCATTCCTCACAAACCTCCCCAGCATGCACCCAGGGGTTGGGGCCGACACAGCAGTGGCTGGTTCCTTGCTGTTTCTAGATGGCCAGTGTAGCTAAGACTGAATGTGTTTCAGCATAGATGGCCACCACAAAATTGTACATTGGCTCCCAGCCGGCATGGGCCAGGGTCAAGGTAGCGGGGGCCATTCCCTCACTGTTTCCAGGATGGCTTTGCGGGCCATATGAAACCACTTCACCGGCCGCATCCGGCCCCGGGGCTTTGTTTGACATGTCTGATCTAAGCTTTTGATTTCTTTTAGGTGTATCTGGAAGGCAGAAAAATTGGTCATAAATGTGTTGAACTTATGCACTGATACTGGATTTTATGGACAAAATTTGATAGGAGCAAGGTAGTTGAATTACCCCAGAAACTTGCCATTCAAAATGCTGGAGAGATGAATGGAAATATCGGATGTGGGAAAACAAGATATCTATGTCCTTAAAACATCCATTTTTGAAAATATTATAAATTTTATTCTATCTTGAATTTTAAAAGAGAATAGAAAGCAATGCTACATTTCATCTGAAAACTTTGCAGTAGTTTTACTAATTAATCTGAAGTACCTGGGAATTTTCATATTTTATAGTTGTATATTTTTCCTGAACCATAAAGAAAAATTCTTATATAACACATTTGTATTTTAGAAAATATTAAGAATTTCTGTCTTTATCATGTAACTTCCTTACTGAGAGACTATCATACTAAATAGTAGACAACCTTTGATAATTCTTCTCATGCAGGTTTGATCATTCTTTTCATATACTGTTTGATAATTCTTCTCTGGAAAAAGTTCAGAGAAGAACAACTAAGATGATCAAAGGCTCGGAGACTAAAACATATCAAGAATGGCTGCAGGACTTGGGTTTGGCTAGTCTAAAGAAAAGAGGAAATAGGGGTGACATGATAGCAGTATTCCAGTATTTGAGGGGCTGCCACAAAGAAAATGGGTCAAATTATTCTCCAAAGCACCAGAGGGCAGGACAAGAAATAATGGTTGGAAACTGATCAAAGAGAGAAGCAACCTGGAATTAAGGAGAAACGTCTGCATTAGCAGGGCGCTGGACTAGAAGACCTCCAAGGTCCCTTCTATTCTATTCTATTCTATTCTATTCTATTCTATTCTATTCTATTCTATTCTATTCTATTCTACTCTATTCTATTCTATTCTCATGCACTGTGTTTATTCATTTCTGATTGATTTAACTGATATTCCATATTTCTGTTCATAAAAACCCTCCAGTCAGCTAACACAATGTAAAAACTCCACAGAAACAGAATGAAAACAACCTCATTAATAAACTGGAATGGTGTTTTGGATACACAAAACCTATTTTTATTGGTGAGGGGAAGAAGGTTTTCCTTGTAATTTCACCTACCTAGTACCTGGAGAGTAACCGAAGCATTTACAACTGTTTGAGAAATTTCCCCAAGACAAGTATATTTTCCACTGTCTTGTAACTGCACTGCTGGAATGAATACGGTAAAATCAGTTGTGTATGACTGAGCTAATCCAATATCGATTTCCATCTCATTCGTGCTGGCCTGTGGTAAGAAAAGGCAGATGTTTTTATGCTGATTTGGAGATAGGAGCTCTTTATCCCCATTATCTCCAATTAAACCTTTTCCAGACTGTAGGGCTTTTCCGTGAACAGGGCTGGTCCTCCACTTATATTTTGTTAACCCCAATTGTTTATGTTAATTAGTGCTTCAGATATATTTCAGATTATGCTAGTTCCTAAACAACAGGCTATGAAATAATGGTTTCACATCTGTATTAGTTAAATATAAAAATATACTGAAGTATAAATTGTTTTACAAGCTAATTAAAGTATGTAGAAAGCAAAGAAAGCAAAGACATAAGATTCATCAGTACATCCCTTTGATAAATAAATATCCTTTGGTTCCTTCTACCTCTATTGGAAATGACTGAGGTTTGTGTTCACACAATAAGGCAGTTTGAAGATTCGAGACACTCGGAAATTGTTAAAAAACAACCTGGATTAAATGATCAAGATGCAAAAGCAAATCAATCTGGAGAGCTGCAAGTTTAATGCACAGTTGAAGCAGCCTTCTTCAATTTGATTGCCTCAAGACTACAACTCCCATCGCCCAAGCCAGCCAATAGCCTCATGATGCCTGGACCTAGCCATGATGATGCCAAAATGATGACACATGTGTCATTTTGCAAACTCTGCCATTTTCTAATTGTGTCACAATATTCCACCCAAATATCTAAGGAGCAGAGTTTTCATTGTGACATTGCAGCACATATTAAATCATCAGATACTCATGAATGACTTGTTGGTTATGGATGTTTAGACATTGTCATTCAACAGCTCTGGAAGACAGGTCTAAGTCCTTGCATGAATGGGCTCACATAAGCCACAAGAATCTCTGAGATCATGCAAGACAATCAACACAAGCTAAGGCTCACATCAAAAACTCTTAGAAATGGCTTACGTTTGCAGTAGGGGGACAGATCCATGTGCCATGATATTCAGAAGAGTGATATTGTACTCTGCAGGAAATGTTGAAAGGTTCTCCTTGTAACCGCACTTGGTCCTTTATTCCTTCAACAGTAACTGTTAAAGGCTGAAGGTTGTCTGAAAAAGTCAGAAAAGTCTGTTAAATACACACTGAGTTAGAAAGGCTTGTCAGTACAAGAAACCTAACATCTTCATCTTTTCTTATGCTTCCCTTTGCTATTTCTGCCTAATGATGGGACATTGTTTTAAGCTTCTGACCCTTTCAGCATCTTTTCCAGCAACATTTTGACACAAGGGATTGAGACGTTATCCCAGTTTTTCTTGGAGGGGATGTGTGTCCCCATTTTAACCCAAATTATTTCAAACCAGTTTGGCAGTGACAGTAAAGAACAACTAATGTACTGAAGCAGCTATTCATTGTTCTGCCAATATAGACAATTGTTCTTTGTTGATTGATATTGATCCAGCATTGCACAGCAGAATGAATATATAAAATTTGGAATCAACCTCTCCACGTTGAAAAAACGAACAACATGCACTGGAGCACTTTTTCTAACTGCTGCCAGAACACCTGTCCCAAAAGGCTTGTAAACACATGTTCAAGTAGTTACAAAAGAGCAGTTCCAACCTACCATAAATAGAAAGGATAAGTCTGGGTGAAATCACCCACTGTTCTTGAACCTGGGCTTTACACTCATAGGACCCTTTATCACTCAGGTCTACTTTGTGAATCCATATTCCTTCCTTAGGTCTGAATGAGACTTCTGAGTCAACTGGAGAAGAGTCTTTAAGGAGGGTCATGTTGCCTGTGAATCTTGGGTTGGCAATCAGGCACGGAAGCAAGGCATCCCTGCCCCTTTCCACAGAATAATATACATTCTGAAGGCCACACCACACAGAGTCAGGATCTGTAGAAGAAATATGTTAGGAATCCATATGGTAGTTTAGCATGCCTAGAAAAAACAGCTGGAAGCAATCTAAAATAAGGTTGTGGTGACTTGGTGGTGAGAGCAAAATCTCTGAGCTCAGGTATTCTCTGTCAGTAGAGGCCTCTCTCTCTCTCTCTCTCTCTCTCTCTCTCTCTCTCTCTCTCTCTCTCTCTCTCTCTCTCTCTCTGTGTGTGTGTGTGTGTGTGTGTATGTGTGTGTGTGTGATAATTTTTGTTTATGAGATATATTTTTTGCCTGAACCCAGCATACACTCTAGACAATGTACAGATATTAATTATAATAGAAGTAATAACAGGATCCACTCTGGGCCGGTCACCGGGACCAGAGGTTTAGTCTTCTGAGCTTATCTGCTCAGTCTGCTGGAGCCTATCCTCAGGGAACTGCTCTCTCACATTCTGGGGACCCAGATTGGATCCTGCAACATTATCCTGGGATAGGTATATTTGCCTTCATTTGTAAAAATAATAACAATGCATATAGTTGCCAATCGATATCAAGTAGCTTGTTGTTGACTCCATTAATATCTGTACAGTCAGTCTTGTCTCAGGAGGGCAGTCCTCTCATTGTGCCTCATGGTAGGAAAGGATCTTCAGCAGGACTCTGTCTCCCTCATTGAATAAATAGGCCCTAAATTGGTCCCAGGCTCCAAGACTTACAGGGCTTTATATGTGATAACTTGCACCTTCAACCATGCTCAGAAATGCACAGGTAACAATTTCAAAGCAGTAGTGCAATGTAGCAGTAATGCATTTTGCAGCTGTTAAAGTCTCTGTGTGGTCTTCAAGGGCAAATCTTTTGCCCATGACCACCATTTGCTCACCCAGCAGGAGCTGTGAATCCAGACTCATTTATTATATGCCATCAAGTCAGTTTTGACTCTTAAAAAACACATCAGTGCTGTATATTTTCCCTAGGACGATTTGCTTGGCAACGTCATCCTTCAGATCTTCCAGTTGTGAATCAAAAAGGACTCCCAAACTGCAGGTATATTCTCCTAGGGACACAATCTGGCCAAGAGTCAAGACTGATAATCTCCTAGGATTGTAGACATCTGAATTAACAACTGACTCTTTTGCTTGAAGGGATTCCATTCCATGAGTCATCCAAATGAGCTAATTTCTCATGGTGGAACTGGACAAATTTGCAGCAGGGATTTCCCATGATTGCTTTGTTTCAAATGTGAAAAAATATTGGTATAGTTAAGCCTTACTGAAAAAAATTACTTTAAAAGGGAGTCAGTTTCTAATCCTGCTGGCCTAAGTTTTTCGTTTCCCACCAAGTGCCTTTGCCACCTGATGGAGAAAGACCCTAACATATCCTCAGCAGGCTTAACACTCCACACTTTACAACCCTTCCATCCTCTGTAAAAATACTGACAGCTGACAATGGATGGGGAACACAATCCATCTACTCCCCTAATTCTCGGTCACTGTTTACTTATGCATGTGCAATGATTTATTTCCAAAGCATATGACAGATAATAAGGAGAAATCTGGTTACCTGTCACAGCCACATATATAGTTCTAATCCCCTCTTCTGGCTTGTTGATATAAGCACACTGGTAGCTTCCCATCTGGTTGCAACTAGCCTCTGGCACGTAGAGGGTGCCATTGTCGTACATGATCACGGTGGACCCATTCTGGATACCGATCCACTCAACAGGGAAATTCCCTGAGCAAAGTAATTTGACTGAGTCTCCTAGCTTCACTCTCAGAATGTCAAGATTAGGGTAGATGGTGGGAGAAGCTGAGCCTAAAATAAAGAAAAATAATATTATTTTTTGTTATCTTCCAATTCTTCATTCTGAGAAACATTTTTTTAAAAAGTGAGTCAGGGTGGCTGGAATGCTATTGCTTTGTACTCTCTCTCTCTCTCTCTCTCTCTCTCTCTCTCTC
>NW_015392243.1:20939-24200 GCF_001527695.2 Protobothrops mucrosquamatus | reverse complement strand
CAATACTGCATTCTAACTACTGCACCAACAGGGCTACTGGTGAATCACTGAAGTTGTCACATAAACCACACAAGGCCATTCAGTGAATCCAACTTCCCCCTTTGAGTTTGCTTGTCGAAGCTGGCTGATAAGGTTGCAAATGGCAACCGTGTAACCATGAAAAGCTGCAACTGTAGTAAATACACGCCGTCACCAAGCTGCTGACTTTTGATCACGTTACCATAGGGATGAGGCGATATTCATAAGTGTGAGGACCAGTTGTCCCTTTTTTCGGTGCCACTGTAACTTCAAACGGTCACTACGTAAATGGTTGTAAGTCGAGGACCTGTGCAGCCTCTGCAGTGTCTAGCCTCCACTTTTGTTTTTCTTCTAGATCTGCCCTTTTCATCCAAGATCAACAAAGAAATCTTTATTTTTGAATGTTGGAGCAATTTTCTGCTGGCCAGTCAAACTGAGTTCAGAAAAGCCTTATCTTTAGGGGTTCTGGCAATCACCCTTCTTTGAGGCACCCCCTTCTTTTTCCTAGAACACAATGTTTCTCTCCCTTTGGGGTGAAACTCACCTTCTTCTCCAGCCTTTTCCTGCCACTTGGGCCATTTCCCTTTCCGGTAAGAGAAAAAAACCTTTCTGTTCCCCCATTGACCTCTCTGGAGCCCTAGCCAGCCAGCTGGTCTCTTTGTAGACAGAATGCTCTCAGATATAATTTGTTTTTGCAGTTTTACAGTGAAACAGAGGGTTCTCTTTGCTCAGATAATTTTTTGTTGTTGTTCCCATTTGGGATTTCTGCTCATATATTTTCGATATATCTGGTCCAAATTCAGGCTTTCTTGAACAGTTGTGTTTGTTTCATACAGACAGAGACATCAGAAAGAAAACAACTAAGTTTGAAATAACTTCATTGCTTTCAGCAGACTTCTTAAATTGCGACTTTGGCTCTGGTGGTCTGAGTGGTGTATGTGTGTTAGCCTACATTCTTAAAGAGAACATTATTTCAGACATATATATGGAGCCTATGGTTCTGAATGGAATTTAAAAAAACCTTTCACATTTCTCATACGTGTGCAGACTTTCTCTATTTGGGCTTCCTAAACTCTTTGCTTCTTGTGTCCAGAGAATCTTTGTATTTCCATAACTTGGCAAAGCTCAAACATTTCTGAAAAAGGGCTTTATGTTCCTAATCTTTCAAACATAAAAAGTGTCTGGTGCACATAATTTTGTACATAGGTATCTTTGCTGCTCGCAGTTGTTGGCCAAATGTAAATAGAAATAATCCATAAAAAAAATACAAGTCCCAATTGCCTATTTTATTTCTCTACATTTATTGGCAGCTAGATTAAGCTCATGAATATGCATGAAATAAACATATTTGTTTTGAAAGAATATTTTATAAGTAAACAGAACATTCCAATGCAAAATTAAGAAAGAGCAAGAAAGAAATAGGAAGTTCCCTTTATCTCTCAAGCACAGCGACTCCTTTAACGATTTACAGGCCAGTGAGAAACAGACCCAGGGACAGTCTGTGAAGACCCTTCCCCTTATCTAAGTCTTGCTATTTGCCCTGGTGTTCAAAACAGGGGCAAAGAGATGCTGCACATGCTAATTGGGGCAGGCAAAGGGTGAGAGACTTATAACTGATGGTTATACCGGCCCTTTTCCTTTGTAAGTCTGGATATCCCCACTCCCCAGGACTAGGGGAGTGTCCAGATAGCAGGACTAGAGGACAACTCTAGGATAACCTTGGTCAAAAGCTGAACAGATTTCATTTGCTTGATAGTGAGAGATGGATCAATGGGGAATCAAGAAAAAATAGTTCTTTATTATTGTTGTTGTTGTTATTATTATTATTATTTAATAATAATAGTAGTAGTAGTAATAGTAATAATAGTAATAAGAATAAAGTTGGAAGGGACATTGGAGGTCATCTATCCAACCCCCTGCTCAGGCAGGAAACCCTATACCATTTCAGACAAATGGCTGTCCAGTCTCTTCTTAAAAACTTCCAGTGTTGGGGCATTCACTGCTTCTGGAGGTAGGTTGTTCCACTGGTTAATTGTTCTAACTGCCAGGAAGTTTCTCCTTAGTTCTAGGTTGCTTCTCTCCTTGCTTAGTTTCCACCCGTTGCTTCTTGTCCTGCCTTCAGACGCCTTGGAAAATAGCTTGACTCCCTCTTCTTTGTGGCAGCCCCTGAGATATTGGAACACTGCTATCATGTCCCCCCTCATCCTTCTCTTCATTAAACTAGACATACCCAATCCCAGCAGCCGTTCCTTATATGTTTTAGACTCCAGTCCCCTAATCATCTTTCTTGCTCTTCTCTGTACTTTTTCTAGAGTCTCAACATCTTTTTTACATCGTGGTGACCAAAACTGGATGCAGTATTCCAAGTGTGGCCTTACCAAGGAATTGTAAAGTGGTATTAACACTTCACGTGATCTTGATTCTATCCCTCTGTTAATGCAGCCTAGCACTGTGTTGGCCTTTTTGGCATCTGCAGCACATTGTTGGCTCATATTTAGGTGATTGTCCACTAGGACTCCGAGATCCCTCTCACAGTTACTACTATTGAGCAAGGTACCCCCTATACTATACCTGTACATTTGGTTTTTCTTGCCTAAATGTAGAACCTTACTTTTTTCACCACCGAATTTCATTTTGTTAGACAGCGCCCAGTGTTCAAGTCTGTCCAGATCCTCCTGTATCTTAAGCCTGTCTTCTGGAGTGATTCCATGGTGACACAAAGGTTAGAATGCAGTATTTCAGGCAAACTCTGCTCACAGTCACAAATTTGATCCTGAGCGGTTCAAGGTTGACTCAGCCTTCTGTCCTTCCAAGATTGGTAAAATGAGGACCCAGATTGTTGGGGGCAATATGCTGACATTGTAAACCCTCAGAGAGTGCTGTAAAGCAGTCCCCTCCCCTCAACCTTTCTGGCTCCAGGGATCTGTCTTCCATGTTCTGGGGGTGGGCTTGACTGGGGAATTCTGCGACTTGAAATCCACATATCTTAAAGTGGCCAAGTTTGAAAAACATTGTTTTTTTTTTATTATTTTTTTATTTTTTTATTTTTAAAAAATTTTATTGACAAAACAATTAAAACAAAAAGGGACATGACATGACGTTCCAGTATACATGATCCTAGTAATTCGTTCCTTATCATATTTAAAGTTCTAAATATACATCTCTCTACGTATTAACACATAATTTTATATACCACAAATTTAAACTTTAACTCAAAACCCGACCAGTTCTTCTTGACTCATA
>NW_015392243.1:14797-18952 GCF_001527695.2 Protobothrops mucrosquamatus | reverse complement strand
TAGGAATACAATTAACTGCTAGATGCACCACATTAAAGAGAGATAACTATGATAAATTAGTTGAACAAATCAAAGCTGATCTAGATACTTGGACCAACCTACAACTCTCTTTTATGGGCAGAATAGCAGTCATCAAAATGAATGTGTTGCCGAAAATCCTGTTTTTGTTTCAATGTATACCCATAAAGCTGGATAAGAAGTTCTTTAAGAAAAACATTGTTTTAAGGAACAATGTCCCATAAAAAGATAAAGAAGGGAAAAGTGGAATTATGTATGGAGCATTAAGAAGGAAATAAAATATCAGATTCCAAAATATCAATGACACCCTTCAATGATTTTCACAGAGGAAACAAAAGGGAAAAAAGGCTTCAAGTTTTAGAAGATCCATAAAACTATTCTCTCCCCCAACTTTTTTTTTTTGCAACATCAGTGATTTCTTTTGACTGCCACATATATTTTTAAGGGAAAGATGGGGAAGTGAGAAATATTTCTGTGAGTCAGATCTGCTGAGGAAGGCATCAGAGATATAGTCCCTTTCAGCAACAGAGGAAACACATTGAGACTGGTGGTCTATGTCCCTCTTCTGTGGTTGTCTCCCCTGCCTCATCCTCCCCTCCCCATTTTAGCTCTTCAATTTTGCTGTTCTTTCACTTCTGCTTTTTAGTATTTGATTGGGGGAGCAAGTGGAGTGGGATGGCAGCCCCCCAAAATGAATTCTGCTAATACTTCAGGGGGAGGGCTCCCCTTAGATTTCAGCTCTTAGTTTGTGATATTTCCTTTTTATGTTTTTATAACCTTTTTTAAACAGTTGAAACTTTTTATTATTTATGTCTATATCAAACTTTGACGTTACATTCCGACATGTCCCAAGCTTCTTTGACAAGAAGTAGAGAAATAAAACACAAAAGTAACAATTGTTTATATATATATATACAGTATATATATAAAGAATGATTAAGCATGAGCATTGACCAATGTGTAAGCTCTGATTCACATAGTGTCAAAGAGGACATCAAAATTCCCTAGTTTAAGTTCTGCAAAAACAAAACTTCTCAGAGTGTCATGGCTGCTATCCAATGAAATAAATTTGGTTTTAATGTGAGTATTCTCGCTTAACTGTTGAGCCAATCCCAGTGAGCTCAATGGATTGAGATGAAGCTGGCCTATTGATTAAGCCTGTTGAAATATGCTGATGGATTAATAAAGAAATACTTTGGTATTTCTGAAACAGGATATAAACTTGGGTGAGGCTTTTGGAGCAGTGATAACTAGAACAAAATCATGCCCCCTGTCTTGGAGAAAACATGCATTAATGCGAATGTTACAACTCCTTTATCATCTTGATAATCTGTTTGTGTCTTGCTAGAACTAGGTCAATGTTAACTGTACTATTTGATGACCTATAAAATGAAAAAAAAACTTGAATAAAAAATACCCGTTCTGATAATTGAGCGAAAATGTCCAGTTTTGGTTGCCATGATGTAAAAAAGATGTTGATACTCTAGAAAGAGTGCAGAGAAGAGCAACAAAGATGATTAGGGGACTGGAGGCTAAAACATATAAGGAACGGTTGCTGGAATTGGGTATGTCTAGTCTAACAAAGAGAAGGACTAGGGCTGATGTGATAGCAGTCTTCCAATATCTAAGAGGCTGCCAATATAGGAGAGGGGGTCAACCTGTTTTCTAAAGTACCTGAAGATAGGACCAAAAGTAAAGATGGAAACTAATCAAGGAAAAAACCAACTTAGAACTAAGGATAAATTTCCCGATAGTTAGAATAATTAATTAGTGGAACAACTTGCCTCCAAGATATGGGTGCTCCAATACTGGAGGTTTTTAAGAAGAGATTGGACAACCATTTGTTTGAAATGGTATAGGGTTTTCTGCTTGAGCAGGAGGTTGGACTAGAAGACCTCCAAGATCCCTTCCCAATTATGTCATTCTACTATTCTGCTATTCTGTTTTATATGGCTAACTGATTATGCTTGGTTGGTATCTTTGAGCTGGAATATTAATTAAATGTCTTTGCAAGTAAAAGCTTTCAGCTTTTGTTTGCCCTTCAGCCTGCTGAAAGCAACATACAGTAGAATCATAGCATTGGAAGGGATCTTGGAGGTCTAATCCAACTCCCTGCCCATTGCAAGAATCCTCCTACTGCCCTGGACATATGGCTGTCCAGTCTTTTCTTACAAACTTCCAGTGATGGAACAGTAAAAAAATTCTTATCTTTGGATGCTCTGGAGAATAAATCCACATTGTCTGCCCTGTGTCATCCTTTAATGGTTTGGACGTCAAGAACCAATGGGTCGAAGTTTTATTGTGAGACTTGAAATAATTTCCTGAGCTACTAAGGTATTGAACAGCCTGCTATGGATGTTCCAATCGACGTGTGCCTGCAATTTTTTAACAGCCTGCTCTTCCATGCTCAGCATCCATTTTGTATTGTGGCAACCAAAACTAGGCACAGTATAGGTAGTCCTCACTTACTGGCCATAGTTGGGACTGGCAACTGCATTACTAAGTGATGCGGTGCATAAAGTGAAATGTCTCGTGACTGCGCTGATTTATGGTGTCTGATTCAGACAAATTGCAAGGAGACAAACTTTGGTTGACCTTTTAGAAACATTTCCTAATTGCAAGAACTGTTCCAGAATGGAGTAGAAATTTACTTCTCATCTTCTACCAGTGTTCTAGGTATCATTTTTGGTGCTACATGTCCTAAACAGTCACCAACTGAGAGAGGCTTCCAGAAAGAGATGGCTTAGGAGGGGATGAACAATACTGTTCAGCATCTAATTTGCCTCTCATTATCAATTATATATCAGATTATTTCACATAACAGGTTGCTAGAACACTGGAAAATTTCCCTTTGGAAACCAATTTGATCCAATAGGCATCTGGGGTGGACCATCTGAATATGGTCCTGCAGAAATCATGGGTGACTAACAATTGCAACTTGATCAAGGCATGATCTGACCATGGCAATGAACTACTAGAAATCCCCTTCATTTTCACATCATCTAACATCTTATTTGAGACAAAAACAAGGTCCAATAAATGAACACCTATACGTGCTGGGTTCAAGATTACTTGAGATACATCTATGATTGTTACGGAGTACCTAAATTCCTGATCCAGGATTCCTAGATCCAGATCTTTCAACACCAAAAGTTGTGGGTTCTCTGCCAATATCTCAGAGATCGATTCCCTGGGGTTCCAAGTTTGACTTAATTTGGAATTATCTTAGTTGTCTTAATGGCATTGTCTTGATTTGGAAATATATACCAGTATGTGATGGTGACCACACTAATAATCAGCTTTGTTTATTTCCATGATACAATCACAGTCAATTCTGATATATCTCTATGACAACCGCATATTCATTTTTTGGTTTTTATATTCATTGGGATCAGTGTGACAAGAAATGACAAGCAGAACACAGATGATGCTCAGGAGAAGGATACCGGAATATTTTGCATAATTTAAAATTACTTTATCCCGGATTAAAACTACAAATAGTTGGTAGAGTTCTAATCAAATCATTAAAAATAATCTATTCAGACAAGAATTTAAACATGGATCATACTTATTCATATAAAGTGATACATGATTAACAAGGCACAATTCTCAAATTTCCATATTTCAATAATAAAATATTAAAAATAATTAAAAATAATAATTATTAAAAATAATCACCCTATTTGTTAACTGTCAAAAAAAATAGTAAGAAAAAGTAATTGTATAGTAATTGATATTGAAGTATGACTTTATGAAACCAAAACTAGTATAGATTGTTGACCCTAAATTTATAAATTAATCGTGGCACAAAACATTTAGTATTACTCAAAGTTTAATAACCCAGGAGCTTCTTGAAACTTGAAAGAAGCGCAAAGGCAAATCCATTATATAAAATTTTACAACAAGGAATAATCAGAACCCTAAACGGTACCTAGACAATTCAGCTATTTCAAGTCTTATTTCTTTGCGTATTTATTTTGCCAAGGAACACTTAATTCATTTTGTACACAAGATTCCATGGATTGTTCAAAAAGACCTACTGGTCATCTTGGTAAAATGAAATGGAACAGAACAGTTCCCAATGGCTGATTTTATCATCTATAAGAATCATTTATTTTGGTAAATTTGTTCTCCATT
>NW_015392243.1:12753-14410 GCF_001527695.2 Protobothrops mucrosquamatus | reverse complement strand
ATTCAGCTATTTCAAGTCTTATTTCTTTGCGTATTTATTTTGCCAAGGAACACTTAATTCATTTTGTACACAAGATTCCATGGATTGTTCAAAAAGACCTACTGGTCATCTTGGTAAAATGAAATGGAACAGAACAGTTCCCAATGGCTGATTTTATCATCTATAAGAATCATTTATTTTGGTAAATTTGTTCTCCATTTCTTAAGCTTCCAAAGAATTCTTGAGTTTTCAGACCAGCCCGGAACAAACTGAATTTAGGTTGACTCTTTGATAAAGAGTTGAACAATCTAGGTAAAGATTAATTTTAAAACCCACCAAATATTTGGATCAGGACTGAGACTTAGAATACAACAGATTAATTTGCAGGGCTATCATGTATAGTAGATAAAGCGGAGCAGAGATCAAGAACAGATAAAAAAAATCTGGTCGTATTTGCTATATTTGGAAGGATTATTAATGGATTAAGAACATCTTTGGACAGCAATAGGGTAATAAGTAAATAAGCTTTCAGATTTAAAGAAAATCTAATAAAACATGATTTTAAAAGAGTTATAGCAGAAGGGGACACCGACATTTATGTTAATGAGTATTAGTGTAACATATAGAACCACTTCATGTAGACCCAGAAATTTGGTGTAGGGGAGGATATTTGATTTAACAAATATCAAATAACAAATATGAAGTCAAATATGAACAGGTTTGTGTTTGTATTTGTGTGTGTGTGTGTACATTTATGTGTAATCTTTTATCAGCACTGAAGTTGCTTAGTATGAAATATCAGATTCTTATAAGTGGAGGAATAGGTTGCAGAAAATGCTACCTAACATTTCCCATCCATCCATCAATTCAGTTTGTGTAGTCAATTCTGAACTAAGGCTTACTAGAAAACTATTGTTGATTCAGAGATCAGGATGATAGAGGTACACTCGCTAACATTTTGGTGACAATCCCTCTAGCAAATTCAGTAGCAGTTGTAGACTGGTAGGAATTTTTGCCTCCGGGGCTTGAGGAAAGCTTCCTACTGGCTTTTTATTCCTGCTCAAATCAACTGAATGGCAACAGGAGATTGCTACAAAGCAGTATCTTTTCATCATGTCCAAAAATGTTGTGGAGTTAGGTTATGACGGTGAAGTAAGATGGGAAGATAAATAATAATAATTAAAAAAATAGGTGGGTGGGCAGCTGCTATCAACCACACCGCAGGATAGTTTTGATGCTGTCTTTGAATTTCTCCTGCCAGCATGTAGGCTGACATGGGATCAACATATCCTTTCCCATCCTTCAGCTTTCCCCACCCATCTGTCCATCAAATCTATTCTCATCATAGTTTTATCAATAGTAGTATCCATAAAAGACATTAAGTAGAGCTTATCTGAAGAGGAAGGAAAGATGGGCTGTGAGATCTGAACTGGGCTGCCTTCCCAATATTTAGTTCCACGACCCTCACTTACACTGAAATAAATGTTCAGATATTCTCATTAAAAAGAAGTCCATTTCAAAAGAAGGCACACAATAAACCATGGTTCACCTTTCCTATCTCTGATATTAAAAGGACAAAGCTCGGAAATTTGGGGTTACAACACTGAGTAGAAGAACAAAATGTTTAGACCTTTTTTTAAAGCCCATTTATCAACCCTCTTGTTGACTTTTAAAGCTT
>NW_015392243.1:7652-11431 GCF_001527695.2 Protobothrops mucrosquamatus | reverse complement strand
TTTGAGTGCAAGAACAGTCAGAAATGGGTCAAAGGGCAGTAGAATTGGCACATTTTAAATTTAAGTACTTGATACTAATGCATTAAGTTTGTAAAAATCAGTGGCAGCATAGGGAAATGTACAGCAATTGTCTCTATTCTACAAACCCAACTACTCTTATATTCAATTATACTATTAGTTTTCAGTTATGGTGTTACTATGTAACCCTATTGATACAAAACCAGTTTTTAATTTCTTCAAAGTATGGAAGACTTTCTTGCCAAGTCTAATGCTGAGACAAATGAAGTTTTGCATGGAATTTCAGAACATTGCTAAGATGGATCATGGCTTACTTCCCTCATATTTTCAGTAACCACTGGACACTTTACCACATTGTTGTATTGCATAATAGTGACCTTCGGTTTCTAGTTTTGAAGCATGTAGTTTTTTTCTTCCACCAAGCCTGAGCATGAGACTTCTTCCTCTTGACTTTTAGAAACTAAAAGAAGTACAATCAACTTTTTGTACAGTGTGAACTTTTCTAGTTTAATCCCATTGTGGCTGTAAACCTTTAATGTTGCCAATTTACTAGGGTAGCTTAATTGTATTGTAATTGATTAATGAATAATCCATGCATACATATGCTAAATTCTTGATGAAAATTCACGCCCCCCTTCCTTTTAGTTAAAATATTTACCACAAAGCAGACTGACAATCATAGTACAAGTTAGTTTCTCACTCCACCATAAATGGTACAACTATCTGTATTAAAACTTGAGAAAAGACTACAGACTTAAAAAAAAAAAAAGCCATTCTATGCTTTCCATGGTCATATAAAGTGTTTCTAATTTATCCTTTAAAATATTTTGATCAAATCTACATTTAGATGCTGAAAGTGCTATACAAGACTGATGTACACTTAAAAATCAATTATAAACTAAAAATTAAAATTAAATTTTTTTTGGAGAAAAACTTTCTTCACTTTCAAATGGAATAACATATGGCTTATTTTCTGAGCAGAAAATCATCATCTGTCCTGACTGAACTGCTTCAGCTTCTTTAATTGATAAGTGATTATTCAAATAGGATACTAAAGATTACCAAACAAAACACAAATACCCAATCCCAGATCTTATTTTTTTCCCAAAATGGGTTTTGTATAAACAAAGTTAACATTACTAGTTTCTTGAATATTCAAGTGTAAATTTATTCAAAAAAGAGTGAAGAGTGAAGAAAATGATCAGAGTTTTAAAAGTAAAACTGTAGGCATTAATGCAACATTGGATGTATCCAACTGGCAATCATACCAATAAAAAGCAACAGAAATTCTTTGGACAGAAATTTTAAAAACCTGGTTGTGATTCTTATCCTTTTGGCAGTGCATATAAAAAAGCACTACTATTAAAGCTTTTTAAACCCAACTTTCCTTATTTGGAACCTTCCAGAGATATTGGATTGCAACTTCCATCACAACAACAAACATGGCAAATGGCCTTATGACAAGTGGCCTTAAGGTTGGGGCTGAAGAGAGTTGTAATCCATTATGTTTGGTTGGTTATAGCTAGAAAAGTTGATATTCTTCCCAGCTGCTACAATTTACTGATGTGTGAATGAATGAACAAGAAGACTTACCTTGACAGATAGCTGTTGCTATCAGAACCAAAAGAGGGCCCATTTGCTCTGGAATGAAGGTATCCACCCAGCACAAATCAGTTGTGCTGTGTTATAGGAGAATAATGCCAGTGTCCTGGTCCAGGGAATCTTTCTTAGTGGAAAATAAAGAATGAGGCAACGAAGGCTGTATTCTCAGTTGTGTATTCTTTGTGTCTGGTGCCTGTTGGAGAAGAAGAAGACACTTCTCGTTTTCTGAAAAGACCACAAGTTAGGAAATTTCTAGCTCCAAAAAAAGAACAAGAGTGTGTCATGAACACTCAATAGAAGGGAGGAGAGAGGAGGTACAGCTCAAGGAGGCCCCATTTAAAATACTCTTTTAAAGACTGATTCAATCACGTTCCAACTGTACTGGTTTGCATTTGCAATCGGAAAAGATAATTTGTGAATGGCACCTCCTTTTCAGGCATTCACCTAGTGACAATCTGCAGTGTGTGTGTGTGGGGGGGGCATGTGCAATTGTATCTACTTGTCCTGATGCAACCACACATGTTCAAAAGATCTGAAATTTTCATGACTGTGCACAAAAATGAATATAGTTGATGTTTATGGGAGTGATGGATTGCTGAGGTTAAATCTACATTGGGCTCTGATGCACGTGATCTATCGTATAACTGGACATGGCTGCACAATGCAGGTGAAAGGTTGGCAAGGTGAAGGCTGAGACCAGAGCTACCAGAGCTGGCAAGTGCAGCTTTTCAGCTCTAGACGAGCCTAGTTTAGAAGAGAGATCTAGAAAGGCACAAATGAAATGATATACTGTATATGAAAAATATTTTTTTTTAAAATGCTGTGGTAAAATCAAGTCATACTGCTTCAGTAACGCTCACGAGATAGAAAACATGACGACAAAAAGAGTTCCATAACTTTTTTGTACTTTTTTTTTTTCCTTTTTCAACTTCCTAGGAAAGAATAGAAGGATGGAAAGCAGCAAAAGTAGATTATGAAATGAGGATTGTAAACTACTAAGGAGCATTTTGATTATCGTGGGGTACAAATATTATGTATAAATACATACACCACCGTGCCTCAATAAATTTTCTATGGCTATCTGTCCCTTCTCCCTCCAAAAGGTTAATATTTTAGTGCTGTCTTTGGATGTTTTCACTGCCTGGGCAAATCAATGGCACATGGCCTACATTAAGACTACAATTTGGAACATATTCATTAAACTTGCTTAGTTATTTAGGAACAAATGGCCAATGCTAAAAGTGGAGAATACTGCCTGAAGTAAGGTCCCAAATATGCAGAATAGTGATTCCCCACAAAATCATACTTTAACTTTATATGTTCAGGTATTTTTAGTGTGATTACATCATTTTTCAATGAATATGGGTGAATCTGCCCTCCCCTTCCTCCTGGGAATCTGAGGAAATCCTAGGAATGATTACATTATTAAAAGGACAGAGGTTAATTTTGCAGCAGGGAGTATACCACATGGTGGCTTGTTTGCTGATACACTGATATAAGGTATGTTTTGGTAACCAGTTCTGGAAGCAAAATAGAGGGAAATGACAACTGAGCTTTTATTTGAAATTAAATGCCACCTGTCTCATATACATGGCCAGCTAGACAAAAGGAGCTGAGGGTGCCCAGGGACAGAAGAAAATGGAATTTGAGTGGAAAGTTTTGGTTATAACAAACATGAGAAGTTCAGTATCAGGGTGTGCAAGCTGTGTCTGTACAAAAACACTACTTGAACCACAGTGAAACCAGAAGAGAAATGAGGAGTAGCAACTTTGAAGTTGACCCATGTGGAAAAAGCATCAGGACTGGGACCAACTGGAATTGGATGAGTTGCATCCAGTGAAGAGAGATGAAAATTGCCCAAATGGGACAGATAGTATGCAGGAATTATCACTGGGAATGATAGAGATCTCTACTATGCAAGCAGCTGCTCCATCATCTAATATCAGCCACATTGTCCAAATAGGACAAAAGAATGTCCTGCTTCCACCGCAGATAAATTCTATGAATTCTATTTTGTAGTTTCCTCCATTTTTATGGGTTGGGTAAAACATGAGAAGCTTGGCCTGTACAAAAGCTTGAACCACAGTGAAACCAGATGTTATCACTTAATAACAAAGGTTGGGAGTGGCTAAGCTTCCTCCAATACCATCTATGATAGT
>NW_015392243.1:4570-7183 GCF_001527695.2 Protobothrops mucrosquamatus | reverse complement strand
TAGGACAAAAGAATGTCCTGCTTCCACCGCAGATAAATTCTATGAATTCTATTTTGTAGTTTCCTCCATTTTTATGGGTTGGGTAAAACATGAGAAGCTTGGCCTGTACAAAAGCTTGAACCACAGTGAAACCAGATGTTATCACTTAATAACAAAGGTTGGGAGTGGCTAAGCTTCCTCCAATACCATCTATGATAGTATTGATCCCAGTTAAACCTTCACTTTTTTTTCCAGTGGCAGGAAGTGATAACTGTTGTTTGTCTGAAATGGTTTTGGGTCTCCTGCTTGAGCAGGGGTTGGACTAGAAGACCTCCAAGTTACCTTCCTACTTTGTTATTCTATTCTGTCAAACTAACTTTGTGGTGAACAGGGATGGCTACTTCCTATTGACTAAGATTTCTCTGACAGCTCAAGACAATTGGATTGCAGCTCTTTTAACTTTCATGGGTAATGAGGGTTGAGGTCAATCCTACCTTATATGATAAGATGAAATGTGCAGTTTGTGGAAAGGTTGAGCTATGATAATATAGGCTGCTCTAGGATCACAGATGATTTATGGCAAACTGCAGGTTTTTGCTAGTGAGAGTAAAGGCTAAGATGGGGAAACAAAGGGCATGAAAACATAGGGTAATAACATACTTCACCTTCCGGGGTCAATTTTTCAGCATTATCAGCAGTTGAAAATGGGAAGTAGATGATGTTTGTTTATAGTGACCTTGGTTTTTTTAATTTATGATACATATGCTCAGCCAAGTTTTTACAAGTTATGGGGAATCATTCTTTAAAGCCAAGCCTCTCTTGGCCCTTCCAAACAGCGGAGAGGTGGGAAAACTGATAGTTTCAAGAAGGCAAGAGACTTGCAGTTCTGTATGTAGCCACTTAACCTGCTAAGAAAATTACACACACACACACACACACACAAATAGAGAAAGACAGAAAGACAGATTCTAATTGTGGATATTTGTCCAGAAATGAACGTCAGTGTATAACTCAAATACATGTATATCTACATATATATATATTGTATCATCTGAATTTTGTCAAATATTTAACCAAATGTTACTGTGGTTCATGAATAGATGATTCTGGAAATAATGGCTGTTATTATACAACAGCTTTGGAGTGCTCCACAACTATTCTTCCTTACCATAATCACCCTGTCAGGAAGATTAAGTGGAAAGTCACTAGTCACCTAGAGAACTTTAATGGCTAAAGGTGGACTTCAGCCTGGAATGACATTGGTATATTTTGCACATGCCAATGTGGTATGTTTGCAGTTGCTCTTACTTTTCTTGCTTGAAAAAAATTGTGAGATTTTAGGAACTCTTCCTCAAATTTTATAAGGAATTCTTACAAAAGATTATACAATTTTATGATCTCCCAAGACTTTGTTTATTTGGGAAAAAATCTGATTTGTTTTTGGCTCCTTGCTTGACATCACCTAAGAAACGCCTATGTGTTACACCACCCATCATCATTGTGATACCAACTGTGGCATCTCTGGTGAACCTCCAAAATGTTTAATGATGCTGTGGCCTGTCTGGAGGAAAAGATTGGGAAGCATAGGTTTAACAATGCCTGGGCCATAAATTTTAATATGACTTTTGGTCTTTGAGATCTAATAATAATTGATTATATTGTTTGTTATGAGGCACACAATTTTGATAAATATGATTTGACATGAACTGATGTTCTCAGTTGCTGACGTATGAAACATACTCCATATCCATCAAGCTAAAAAGAATAAAGTAGGAGCTGGGTCAAGCCTGACTGTTTCTTCCACAAATCTATACTAGATCAATTCATCTTCCTATCCCTTCCATATGGAGCAAGGAATAAACGTGCCTGAGAAAATGTACCTCTTTTTACATTAAGGATTCCAATGAATAGAACCAAATTCATGGAGCTGAGACACTCAGAATTCCATTTCCCCCTTTTCATTCATGGTGCATTGGAAGGAGTGACTGTACATCTGAGTGTGTCCTAGAGGTTTTCTGAGATCCAATATGAATGCCAAAGTATAGTTTATATTTACAGTATATCTAGCAATATTAATCTGCTGGATTATTGCATGGACAGACTTAGTGAATTAGTGATTGATTTTTCTACTGCTTCATTTCAATCCCCAAAGGCTCATAATTGGTATACTAGCCAGAGATGGGGAAAGACTCCTTGACTATGATTACCATATTCTAGAAGATGAAAATCTTAGGAAGACATCAAATTGGAGATCTGCTCCTTTAGGGCAAATGTTGTTCCATCCAAAGCCAAAGCTGGAGACTGATTCAAGCAGATCTGTTGTCACACAAACTCTTCCTGCAGAGATTTTAATTGGAACTTGTTTTGACCCATCCAAAACTTTATGACCTTCAGGCAATAAAAGATAAATATTTCCTATTAAAAATAGAATGGTGAAACATTCTGGGTATCATCAGCATACTTCACTCCCCAGCAGCATCATGTAGATGTTAAATAGCATATGGAAAAGGACACTGAGAAACCACTCTTTCCCTGTTACCACCCCAAACCCCTGGAATGGAACTGCCCACTTAAGAAACAGCAGAGGCACCATCATACACTGTTTCTAAGCCCAACTCTTCCAGGCAATCAGAA
>NW_015392243.1:0-4477 GCF_001527695.2 Protobothrops mucrosquamatus | reverse complement strand
AAACATTCTGGGTATCATCAGCATACTTCACTCCCCAGCAGCATCATGTAGATGTTAAATAGCATATGGAAAAGGACACTGAGAAACCACTCTTTCCCTGTTACCACCCCAAACCCCTGGAATGGAACTGCCCACTTAAGAAACAGCAGAGGCACCATCATACACTGTTTCTAAGCCCAACTCTTCCAGGCAATCAGAATGAAATCAATATTTGCTGAGAGTTTATTGAAGTAGTGACTGACATCTTTACTTGGAAACTTATGATTCAACCAATGATAGGAAAGAAAGGAAACAAATTTCTGTGAACCAGAAAGGAAATGCTGAGAAGAATAATTGCTTCCATGGGTACATGCTCCTAGAAGATTGACAATATTCTCATGGTGACCCAAATGGCTCATGATTTTCAGCTCAGACATAAGAGCTTCTTGCTCATCTGTATGCACAGTTGCTGAAATCCAACATGAGAAAAATTAATTTGAAGTCAAATATGGGAGTCTTACAAAAGAGTGTCAAAGTTGGGGTCCCGTCTAATTTCTGCAGGGATGATATTCCAATGGGAAAGAGCCATCATGGAGAAGGCCCTTTTTGGTCCTACCTGATGTACCTCCTTAGGGGATGGGACCTGCAACATTCCTTGCCTCCCCACTCTAGTGAGTTGGGTGGATGTAGCTGGGAAGGGATGGTCCCCCAGATAACCCAGACGGTCCCAAGCCATAAAGGGCTGTAAAGGTGAAATCAGCCCCTTGAATTGCACCTGGAAGCAAATTGGCAATCAATGCATCTCCTACAGGAGAGGTGACACATGTGCACATAACCATGTGGGCTGCGGCATTTTGAAGCAACTGGAGCTTCTTGATGCTTTTCAAGAGTAGCTCCATGTAGAGCGTGTTGCAATAATCGAAGACGGGGAGGTAACTAGAGTCTGACCATGAATAGGGATTGTTGGTCCAGGAAAGGATGCAACTGGTGCACAGCCTGTAGTTGTGCAAAGGCCCTCCTGGCCATGACTGCCACCTGTTCCTCAAGTAGGAATTGTGAATCCAGGAGAACCCACAGATTATGCACTGGGTTGGTTTGGGGCAATTCTACCCTATCCAAGACCAAAGATGGCAATTCTCCCTGGACCAAAAAACCCTAAACCCAGAGCTACTTAAGTTTCAGCCCATTGCTCCCCATCAAACCCTTAACAGACTCTAAGCACTGCAAGAGGGAGGTCATGGCATTGCTTAACTCGCCCTGGGTCAAGACATACAGCTGAGGATCATCAGCATATTGATGATATCTCAGTCCATGATGATGGCTGAGCTCTCCCAGTGGCTTCATGTAAATATTAAACAGAAGTGAAGAGAGTACCATGCCCTGCGGGATCCTGCAAAGCAGATATGGGATGTACCTCTCGCTTCCTGAGTGGCCACAGTGGAAGGAAGTAGACCAAGACAACACAGAGCCCTCCCAAACCCTGAAACCCCTCCAGAAGGATACCATGGTTGATGGTGTCGAAGGCCATTGAGAGGTCAAGTAGAGTAAGGATGGATACCCTACTCCCATGCAGATCCTGCTAGAGATCATCAAAAAGTGTGACCAATGTAGTTTCCATCCCATATCCAGGCCTGCTAAGGCTCTAGTCTAGATAATCCATTTCATCCAGAAACCCCTGGAGCTGCCACACAACTACCTTCTCAACAACCTTCCCCAAAAATGGAAGATTGGAGACAGGTCAAAAATTATCCAACAGGGTGGAATCCAGCAATGGCTTCTTAGGAAGAGGTTGGACCACAGCCTCCTTAAAATGCACTACCCAATCCTGCAGGGAAGCATTAATCACCAGAACCCACTTGCATGTCACCTCCTAGGAAGCTTTCACAATCCAGAAAGGGCATGGGATCTAAAATAGGTGCTTGCACTCATATTCCCTAGGATCCTGTTCACTTCCTTGGGAACAACAGGGTCAAATAATTCCCAAATAATAAGGCAAGGACCTGCCCCAGGTGCCTCCACTGGGCCAGCAACAATGCTGGCATCTAACTGGGAGTGAAGCTGAATGATTTTTTCTTCCAGAAAATCAGCAAATTCCTCAACAAGCTCATTTAGGTGACCTCTGTATCCTCCTTCAGGAGGAGGTGGCTCACCTTAAGGAGGGTCAATTATCTGCAGACTTGGTTAGTGCAGAGAAAAACTTCGCTGCCCAATTCACCATTGCCTTAATAACAGCTTTTACCCATGTTTGATTGAATTTGTCCCTTGTCTTGCACCAGCCTGCTCTAGACGTCTCTTCATCCTTTTTATTCCTCTCAATTTCCTCCATATATCGCAGAAGACAGAGGTCTATGGGTTAGGAGAGGCCGCATGGGAGCAGTCCTATCCAGAACCTAGGTCACCTTCCTTTTTTAAACAGTGACTAAGAGGTTAATGGGACTGTGTAGCAGATCTGTAACGATAATCCCCAGTTCCTTCTGGGACCTATCTGGATCCGTTAGTTGCCAAGCGTAGACCAATTTAATAGGCCCTGCCTCCCTACAGGGGAATATAGCTCTCATTCATTGTCACCAAACTGTGATCTGACCGGGGTACAGGGGTACAAAAGACAGGTCCACCAATTCCAGGTCACAAAGGCATTGCTCCAACAAGAACACAAAATCCAGTGTGTGACCACTATTCCTAGTCAGACCCTGGATGACCTGGATCAGGGCCATGCAAGTCATGGTTTCCATGAAATCCCAGTCTACCTATTACTCCCCCCCAGGGGTTGCAGGTTAAAGTCCGTCAGAACTATACTACCAGCCCATGGTGAGATCCAGGAGCCCAGGGAGGGAAGCTGGCACACAGGGAGTTGATTGATAAGTTATCATTGAATGAAATATGATAAAGACATTTTAATGTGAATTAGCAATGGAGAATTTAGTGTACAGTTTTGAGCCAGGTTTACTATTTATCAACTTTTACCAACTTTCCAAAATTGAGGGGGGTTTTGAAAATAATTTTGATTTCCCTATTTATTTTTCCAGGAACAAATTAAGGAGAACTGACTCACTTAAAGGAACAAATTAAATCAACTGCAAAGAAAAAGGAAACTATTTCTCAATGGCAGATCAAGTTTTTCTGTCCAAAGATGCTTATTGCAGAAGACGTGAGAAAAGACATTAGTAGGTCACATCTTTGTACACATTTAAGTCAATGTTGGCTCCTGGCAACTATCGGGACAAGTCCCTGCAGTTTTCTTGACAAGATTTTTCAGAAGGTTTCATTTCATTTCATTTATTCAATTTGTATCCCGCCCTTCTCCCAAGGGACTCAGGGCGGCTCACAACATTTTTTAAAACAAAAACAAACCCACAATCCCCGCCGAATAAAACCAATTAAAACCCAAATATTTTAAGTTGTGATATTTAAAATTTTCTAAAAATCAACCCGATTTAAAAGGTTGCCCATACCCTGCTTCCTAGGGCAGAGAGAAAGTGACCGGCTCAAGGTCACCCAGTTGGCATTGTGCCTAAGGCGTGACTAGAACACATGGTCCTGGGTGATGCCTTAACCACTATGCCAAACTGACTCTCCTTGTTGAATTTTTAATCTTCATAATGATAAAAGTCCTCCGACTGAATTCTAATAGTAGCTACCTAATAGAAGATGGGAAAAGGGGAAACATGGAAAAGGGAGAAATCACACTCTAAGGCTACCCTTGAAGAATACTCAAAAACTTCAGGTATAAAATACAGCTGTGTGAGCAGTTATGTGTGTTTCTGGTAGAAAACACATCATGCTTCTGCTTCATGAATTGCATTTGTTACCAGTTTGTTTCCAGGTCCAGTTAAAAGTGCTGTTGTTAACATTTAAAGCCCCTTATGGCATAGGACTTGGTTATTTGAGAGACCACCTCTTCCTGATTTCATTTGCCTATCCTATCAGATCCCGCAGAGAAGGCATGTTATGAGTTCTGTCGCCTAGAGACCCATACGTGGCCGGCCTTTTCTGCTGTGGCACCCACACTGTAGAATCTTCTCCCCTCCTGAGGTGAAGTTGGCCTTGCCACTCTTGAGCTTCCAACCATTTCTTAAAAAGTGGTTGTTCCAGCAAGCCTGTGGATTCCAGGTCATGATTGGATTTGTGAGCTGGTTGTATTATTATCCATTTGTCCGTTAATCTTTGTTTTAATTTTTTATATATTTTATTTTTTTAGTGTATTAACTATTTTAGCTCTGTTATATGCTGCCCAGAATTGTTTGTTTATTTATGCTACATAAATTGGTGCAATAAATAAACCTCAAATCAGATCACTTGTGTTAGATCGCGCAGGCAGTAAGACACGAGTCGAGTGACAGTCAGCTCTTGGTTTATTGGCAAGGCATAAAGTAAATCCAGACTGGCATCTGGGCCAGGGGAGCCCTCTTTTATGGGATTCCCCTGGCTTGTAATCACACAATTCCATTGGCTGGTAAGACCCCGTTGCTAGTTAGCCAACCAGCAACGGGCATGAAAC
>NW_015392242.1:20308-21340 GCF_001527695.2 Protobothrops mucrosquamatus | reverse complement strand
TGGAATTCTTTGGCTTGACTTTGGACTTCTTCACCGGAATTCACCTTTAAAGTTCTTATCTATGATTAATTGCTTGTTATGATTGTTGTTGTTATGATTAACAACTCTTCCCTTTAACACTATGTGTGCCTAGGAACTGTGTCTGGCTGCTGAATGGGTGCCAAGAAAGCCAGGATGCAAAAATGGGATTCTGGGGAGCATATAACAACAATCAAAATAATATCACAATCATAAAAACACTTTAAACATAATAAATATAAATAAGAGGCAAGATTCTCAGTATTCTTCCAGGACTGGAATTCTGACTAGACTAGACTAGACTAGACTAGACTAGACTAGACTAGACTAGACTAGAATAGAATAGAATAGAATAGAATAGAATAGAATAGAACTGGAAGGGACCTTGGAGGTCTTCTAGTCCAACCCCCGCTCAGGCAGGAAACCCTATACCTATACCATTTCATTCAAATAATTCTCCAAACTCTTCTTAGAAACTTCCAGTGTTGGAGTATTCACAGCTTCTGGAGGCAGGTTGTTCCACTGATTAATTGTTCTAACTCTCAGGAAATTTCTTCTTAGTTCTAGGTTGCTTCTCTCCTTGATTAGTTTTCATCCATTGCTTCTTGTCTTCCAGTGCTTTGGAGAATAGCTTGACTCCCTCTTCTTTGTGGCAGCCCCTGAGATATTGGAACACTGCTATCATGTCCCCCCTCGTCCTTCTCTTCATTAAACTAGACATATCCAATTCCAGCAGCCTTTCCTTACTGTATATGCTTTAGCCTCCAGTCCCCTGATCATCTTTGTTGCTCTTCTCTGTACTCTTTCTAGAGTCTTGTTGGGATTTTTATGATTCAGGCTTCTATAGTAAGACTAGGCCAGTGGCCAGCTTGCGTATTAGAGGCCTAGGACAATAAGTAGGGCAACCACATTGTTGGGAATGATTATTGCAATGGTCAGGTAATTTTGCTTTGCATTAGCTAAGAATCTGACCATGTACAAAAAGCAAGTAAGAAAATGTAGCTGCATTGCATA
>NW_015392242.1:6305-19360 GCF_001527695.2 Protobothrops mucrosquamatus | reverse complement strand
CTCAGTCCATTATTTGATTTAGTGACCAAAGGAAAACAACCTGAAAATTTTCATTGTAGTTCCATCTGGAGCACTTGCCACAGTGGAACAAATTAATGACATCTTGAATATTCAATTTGTGGACAGGATTCCACATAACCATTGTCAGTTAACACTTTTGATTGTGAACACTCTAACACTACCTACATGTTCAATCACTGAAGTGACACCTTCATTGCTAGTCTTAGAGTAGATCCACATTTTTCACACACCTAGAGCCACTCTCACTCAAACATCAGCTCTATTTGCTCAAATAATTATGAAAGGCCGCCAGCTGTCCAAAGCTCTGGCTGGCATTGAACCTTCTACACTGTATGTTCCATGTTCCCTTTCTACTTGGGAAACGTTGTTTGTCAACTGTGAACAACTTCAGTTTGCACTTGCAGACTGGGTTGGCACTGTCTCTTGTCATCCACCCCCGGATCCCCGCTTGCAACTTCTCAAAACTTTACCTTTCACTTGGCAATCACCTTTTCGACCTCATCCTATTCCAGATGCCATCACAGTGTTTGCTGATGGCAGTAAAAAATATGGCCCAAAGAGTAGAACTTTTTGCTTCTATATTGGCTTTTCAACACTTTTCTGATGAACCTTTTAACCTCATCCTGGACAGTCTGTATGTCACTCAAATTGTTAGCTCTCTCTACACTTATTTCTGCTCGACATTTTCCTTTCCTTGTTTCACACATTTGAAGCCACCAGCCTCTTCCTGGAATACTTCATAAAGGCAATGATGTGGCCGATGCTGCAGCTGCGGCTGCCTTTGCTACTATCTCACTATCTGTTCTGTCTCTCTCCCCCCAGTCTCCTTTGGAGGGTCATGCTTATTTTCATCAAAATAAAAAGGCGCTCATGAAACAATTTGGTTTAATGGCTGCTGAGGCATCTGCCATGATACAACAATGCCCTACCTGCAGCCACCAAGGTCACTCTCTTCCGATGAGGGTTAACCTCAGAGGAACAGTGGCCTGTCAACTTTGGCAAATGGATGTTACTCAATATCCATTCTTTGCTCCATGGAAATTTTTGCATGTCTCAGTGGATACCTTCTCAGGCTTCATCATGGCCACCCCTCAAAGGGGAGAAGCCACTAAACATGTAATCAATCATTGTATTCGGACCTTTGCATCGCTGGGATGCCCCAAAGAACTAAAAACAGATAATGGCCCCGCCTACACCAGTGCTGCATTTGCAGACTTCTGCAGGCGGTGGAACATTACACATAAATTTGGAATTCCATAAAAACAGCCCTTGACTGGTACATCAGCCAACAGGGGAAAAATGCCCCTGGTCTCCCAGCAGTGCAAGACATCCTTAATCTCTGTCTATATACTTTGAATTTTTTAAACTTAATTGGCAACCCACACACCTCTGCAGCAGAGAGGCGTTTTTCTTTTCCCTCCCTTTCTCTTCCCGCCCACAGGTACTCCCTGATCCTACCTGGAAAGGGCCTGTTGATCTCATCACTTGGGGAAGAGGCTACGCAGCAGTCCAACTGCCTGAAAATGTCTTGTGGGTCCCTGGTCGCTGCGTCCAGCCTTACTTTGCGCCACCTCCTGTCACGCCATCCACAGAACAGCAGTAGATGTGTGACCACTGCATCTGCCAGTGCGGCTGTCAGTGCTGTTTTTGGTGCAACGCCTGTGCCCTGCAACATTATGCCTGCCCTGGGGTGCAAGATTTTTGTATTGACCACATCGATCCTGATTACATCGCTGAATATGACTTCTACTACCCTGAAGAGGGAGTCACAGAACTCTGACTCATCAGCCGTGACTCCCCCAAGGCCTGGGGAGGAACTCCACAGATGGCTAGACACCCCCTTTCAATCTACCAGAGGGGTGCAACACCGTATCCGGCCTCGGATCACACGAGCTGCCCCCCCCCAGTTGAAGGACACTGCTCACCATGTCTTAAAGTCACCAAAGAAGACACCAAACTTACCAGCACCTTGGTTTATTTTTCATCCTATAATTGCCATATACAGCACACCTCAAAATGCACACTTAATGGGACTTCCTATTCCATTTGCATGGACAACAATCAAACAATATGCTATAACCCAAAAGCCCCTACCATGAAACATTTAGCTTCTCAAAGTGTCAAATCCAGAAACTATATTATGCAAAACCGCCTAGCTTTAGATTATTTGTTAGAAAAAGAAAGGGGGGTATGTGGGAAATGGGGTATGTGGGAAATTGGGTATGTGGGAAATTGGGTATGTGGGAAATTTAATTTGTCAAATTGTTGCATTGAAATAGATGACTCAGGCAATGTGATCGCTGAAGTCAGTGAAAAAATGGTCCGCCTTGCCCATGTCCCTGTCCAAACATGGAAGGGATTTGACATGCATTCTCTTTTTGGATCATGGTTTCCAAAATTGCCAGGCCTGCAAGCCATTGTTGCGCTCATTGGTAAGATCGCTTTAGGATGCTTACTTTTGTCTTGTGTATTATCTATTTTTATTCGCACCATATCAAATAGCTTGTCACTGCTAGCAGAAAAACGTGCAACAGCTCAGGTAATGTCACTATGGGAACGGCATGGATACGTTCCTCTCCCCACGGATGACCTAGAATCCATAAAGGACTCACATCGTCAATTTTGCTCAGACAGCGAAGCAGAGACCCTCATCACACAGTCACTGTTGCCTATGGATGAGCAGGAGGAAGAACAGCATGAGCCCGAGGGGAGGGAGGACAGGCCGGTCGCCCAAGAAGAAGAGTCAACCATCTTTTAATAAATAAAAAGAGAGGAGATGTTGGGATTTTTATGATTCAGGCTTCTATAGTAAGACTAGGCCAGTGGCCAGCTTGTGTATTAGAGGCCTAGGACAATAAGTAGGGCAACCACATTGTTGGGAATGATTATTGCAATGGTCAGGTAATTTTGCTTTGCATTAGCTAAGAATCTGACCATGTACAAAAAGCAAGTAAGAAAATGTAGCTGCATTGCATAGTGATGGCCAACCTTTTAGAGACCGAGTGCCCAAACTGCAACCCAAAACCCACTTATGCATCGTTGGGTGCCGGGTGGGTGTGGCCCATTGGGTGGGCATGGTTGCAGTGGTAACGGCAGACTGGGTGGGATCAAAAAGTTCAATTGATCAATTCCAACTTTGTAAGATCTTTTTTTTTTCCACGAGAAGTTGAAATTGACTGATTGAACCTTTTTTTTTTGTACACGGCGGCGGAGGCCTAAAGCAAAAAGGTTTTATAAAAGCCAGTTGAAGGTCTAGGACTGGGGCGACGGTGCACGTGCCCACAGAGAGGGCTCTGAGTGCCGCCTCTGGCACCCGTGCCATAGGTTCGCCACCACTGGCATATGTAATTTTTATATCCTGTTCCAAACCACATAATGTTTCCCTGCCTTGCTGTATCTGAACATCTTGTAACAGGAAAAGCTCTATAGAAATGTATTCACACCTGCTGTTGCAAACTACGCAGAAACGCTAGCCACAGAGCCTGTCCGGATAACTCCAGACATGAGAGAAAACCACATCCTATGGAAAGCATTAACCAATTATATGCTAAGACATAACTGCATGTTAACCCACTTAATTTTCTGCCAATTATATGATAGCATGCACTTATTGACTGCACATGTAACCAATCATGTAACAAGCGTGTACTTCCTCATATGTGCCAAATAAAAGAGGAACACGGGATACGCCCTACGGTTCACTCGTCCAGAGGATAGCCGTGTGTTGTCTTCTCTTGTCAGTCAAGATTCATGAGTGACCCCACCCTAATGTGGCAAGCCTGAAAACGCCACAGAGTCTCAACATCTTTTTTACATCGCGGTGACCAAAACTGGATGCAGCATTCCAAGTATGGACTTACCAAGGCATTGTAGAGTGGTATTAACACTTCACATGATCTTGATTCTATCCCTCTGTTAATGCAGCCTAGCACTGTGTTGGCTTTTTTGGCAGCTGCAGCACACTGCAGCTGCCAAATTCAGCACAAATTCAGAGGCATTGTCTCCATTATTTCCAGTTTCTGTATTGCTTCTTTATTTCATATAAAAAAGTAAACACAAGAAGTCCTCGACTTACAACAGTTCATTTAGTGACTGTTCAAAGTTACAACGGCACTGAAAAAAGGGACTTAGGACCGTGTTTTGCACTTATGACCATTGAAGTATCCCCATGGTCACGTGATCAAAATTCAGATGCTTGGCAACTGGCTCATATTGAAACCTTCTCATATCCCGAGATCATGTGATCTCCTTTTGCGACCTTCTTACAAGCAAAGTCAATGGGGAAGCGAGATTCACTTAACAACTGTGTTACTAAACTGCAGTGATTCACTTAACAGCTATGGCAAGACAGTTCGTAAAATGGAGGAAAATTCACTTAAATGTCTCGCTTAGCAACAGAAACTTTTGGGCTCAATTTTGGTCATAAGCCAAGGACCACCTATGTCACAAAGAGCTCCATGATCAAGGGTGGAGCTGAATCTGGGTTTTATCAGGGCCAATCTAACTTCTTCGCCACTGTGCTCCCCTCTCAACTTTCCACTCTGCTTCCTTCTCTAGATACGGTTGCTGATTCGTGTGATCCTAAAGCTGCTGAGATTGTAGGAGGCAATTATACTCTACTGGACAATGGAACCACATTGCTCTATGAGTGTCCTCGGGGACAGTATCCACATCCGACACAATTCCGGTTTTGTAAGGATGGCAACCAGTGGAGCCCCTTGACCGGCAGGGATGGCAGGATTGTCCAGCAGGCTGTGTGTCAAGGTACGTTGGTTCATTTCTCAACAGAGAGGCATTGTATGACATCTCCCCTCTTCCTCTTGTAACTTATCGCCAACCAAGTCCTGGGTTTTCCACCAAAGACCTTTTGTAATTGTATAAAAAACTGTGGGAGTTGCTAGCAGCTCAAGGTTTATTCAAAGTGCAAAAGTATGTTTACTTTTTTTTAATCTATTGAAAACGTTTATAAAGCCGCCTATCTTAAAAACAAGTCTGGGAAGCTTATCTATATAAATAAAAATGTAAATGTTCGTTTGTTCAAAATCTTAAATCTCCTAAAGTTCTTCACCGATTGCTTTGAAATTTTGACACAACGTTGCATTCGAATACGCGTGTGTTTTTATATACCTACTATTATATAGATGTCACACTTGTGACAGGTAAAAACATGCTTTTTTTGAAAAACAGTGCCATCTGTTGGACGTAAAAGCAACACACGCTACGATTTTACGATTCCATTTCAATGTTTCCGATTTACGATCCATTTACGATTTCCAAATTTACAATTTTACGATTCCATGTCAATGTTTCTGATCGCATTGTTAAATTGAATTTTCATAGATTTTGATTTATTTTCGTTTTGATTTAATTATTTCGTGTGTCGGCAAACCAGACAATCTCTATATCTGCACAGACAATGGAACAACAAAAAATATTGTATACCCACAAGCATTGTGAAATTAAACATATTACAAACGTGCGCTTTCTCTTTTCTTTCTTTTCCATTTAACCAGACTGAGCCACAGCAACGCGTGGCCGGGTACAGCTAGTAACCAATAAAACAAGAATAAAAGGAACAACAATAATGCTAAAAGCAGGAAAGCAGCCTGCAACCCTGAAGCACTCCCACTACCATTTAATTTTTAACTTATTCGATCTGTGTTTTTATTTGGCTCCCATTTCCCTCAACATGATACATATTGCGTTTTTATGTGATTGCCATGCTTTTATCTGTAAGCCGCCCAGAGTCACTCTAAGAGTGAGAGGGGCAGTACCTATGCTTGATAAATGAATAAAAAGAAGTCTGGGTGGCACAGTGGTTAAATGCAATGCTGTAGACAAACTCTGCCTACAGTCCGGAGTTCGATCCTGACAAGCTCGAGGTTGATGCAGATTTCCATCCTTCTGAGGTCAGTAAAATGAGGACCCGGATTGTTGGGGGCAATATGCAAATAAGGGTTACTTCGTAAACCACCCAGAGAGTGCTGTGTAGGGGGCAGTATATAAGTCTAAATCAGGGGTCCTCAAACTTGGCCCTTTTATGACTTGTGGGCTTCAACTCCCAGAATTCCTCAGCCAGCAGTTGAAGTCCACAAGTCATAAAAGGGCCAAGTTTGAAGACCCCTGGTCTAAATGCTATTGCTATTGTTATTGTTAGAGTCACACTTCTCTGCTGCACCCATGTTATCATCATTGCTTGACTTCGCCCTGTCCCAATTTCCCCGAGATGGGTAGGGTGTTTCAGAGGGCAGGGGAAAGTCATGCTTCCAAAGTCCTAAAAGTTGGCAATACAAGTAGTCCTTGACTTACAACCACAACTGAGCCCAAAACTTCTGTTGCTAAGCGAGATATTTGTTAAGTGAGTTTTGTCCCATTTGACGACCATTCTTGCCATAGTTCTTAAGTGAATCTCTGCGGTTGTTAAGTTGCTAACACAGTTGTTAAGTGAAAATGGCTTTCCCATGGCCTTTCTTTGTCAGAAAGTTGCAAAAATGACCACCTGACCTTGGGACACTACAACCGTCATAAATATGAGTCAGTTGCCAAGCATTTGGATTTTGATCACGTGACCCTGGGGATGCCACAATGGTCATAAGTGTGAAAAATGGTCATAAGTCACTTCAGTGCCGTTGTAACTTTGAACAATCTCTAGCAATAGCACTTAGATTTATATACTGCTTCATAGTGCTTTATAGCACCCTGTAAGTGGTTTACAGAGTCAGCGTATTGCCCCCCTCCACAAATCTGGGTCCTCGTTTTACTGACCTCAGAAGGATGAAAGGCTGAGTCAACCTTGAGCTGGACAGGATCAAACTTCTGGCAGTGGGCAGAGTTTGCCTGCAATACTGTATTCTAACCACTGCACCACCACAGCTCTCTAAACAAATGGTTGTAAGTTGAGGATAACCTGTAGTGATATTTGTTCCTTCCTCTCATTACTTCCTTCACTGTTGCTTCTGGGCATGTCATAGTATATGGAATTAATGGTGGCTTCCCAATTGTCTCAGATAAGCAGGGTCAGAATGATTGTGAATGGTGGAACTGGAAGGAGAGGGAGCTGGGATTGGATAAGATATGGAGAAAAAATTACTGATATTTTCTCTTCCATCCAGCCGTCCGATGTGTCAGGCCTCTAGAATTTGAGAATGGTGTTTTCGAGACCTTCCAGCAATTTTACGACATAAACCAGGAGCTGAGGTTCGCTTGCTATGATGGATACCAGCTACGGGGCTCCCAGATTCGTACCTGTCTCCCCAATGGGAAATGGAGTGGAGAAACAGCCATATGTGATGATGGAAGTGAGTCTGACGATCATTTGTGATCAAGGTCTACCGTTTCTTCCCTTTGAGGAAATGGCTATCTAAATGTAAATTCTCAATCATCCAGGTCATGGTTGTACCAAAAATGCTTCTGAATGGAACTAAAGAAGCTAGTTGGATGAGAAGCAAAATGTTTCCGAAGAGAAACATGAAGTACTAATACCACTTTATAAAGCCTTAGTAAGACCACACCTTGAATACTGCAACCAGTTTTGGTCTCCACACTATAAAAAAAGATGTTGAGACTCTAGAAAAAGTGCAGAGAAGAGCAACAAAGATGATTAGGGGACTGGAAGTTAAAACATATGAAGAACAGTTACAGGAACTGAGCGTGGCTAGTCTAGTGAAGAGAAGGACCAGGGGAGACAAGATAGCAGTGTTCCAATATTTGAGGGGCTGTCACAGAGAGGAAGAGGTCAACCTATTTTCCAAAGCACCTGAAGGCCAGACAAGGAATAATGGATGGAAAGTGATCAAGGAGAGATTCAACCTGGAAATAAGGAGAAATTTCCTGACAGTGAAGGTCCCTTCCGACTCTGTTATTCAGTTAATTCTTAACATTCTTGAAGTCCACACATCTTCAAGTTGAGAAACGCTGGTCTAGAACACCAGAATTCAAAACCAATGTTTTCTCAAGGAATTTTTATCATACATTGATGATGCACTGTCTCGTTTGATGTTTGGTTTAACTGTTTGCCCCCTGGAGTCCTTGGGAATCTGGTGGCGCAAAAAACTGAATTTGCAGATAAATAAATAAATCGGTGTGTAATTCCCTCCCCCTCTCATTTTCAGCCGGCCATTGTCCTGATCCAGGAATTCCAATTGGTGCTCGAAAATACGGCACAGAGTACCAAGCAGATAGTACGGTCCGCTACCAGTGTTCGAGAGGGTTGTCTCTTATCGGATCTAAGGAAAGAGTTTGCCAAAGATCAGGAACTTGGAGTGGATCGGAACCAGAATGTCGAAGTGAGTAAACAGGGTAGGAAAAGACGGGCTTAGCATCTGAAAAGGTGAATCTAGAACTGTTATTGTTTTCTCTCTTTTTTTGGCATTATGGAACTTCCATATTATTATTTTTTTCTACTTTACACACACACACACAAACACAAAACAATACTGGGAAATAAATTCACTGTCTCCTTTTCTTTCCCAGGCCCATTCACCTTTGATTCTAAAGAAGAAATCAAGACCAAGTTCCTTCCATCCCTCACTGAAGTTGCTTTGTCTGCCAGTCAAGGTAGTAATACCCTTAAATTTTTGTAATCACGGTAGGCTAGGAGACAGGAACATCACTTTATACTGTTCTTTAATTGGAAAGATATTATTTTCTATCATCCTTGGTAGAAGGACTACTTGTTGAAGATTCTAATACAATACACTTCTGATTGGCTGCCAGCCTTGCTAGGTGGGCCAGGTCAGGAAGCTAACTGAAAAAGGCTCTTGAGAGGTTGCCAGAATTTCCTTCCACCCCATCTTAAGCCAAGCAGAATCAAGGTGTGGGGAGATGTGCCCTGGGCATCTTTATGGGGGGGAAAGAACACAGTAATGTCATGCTGCAAACTCCATGGCTTATCTCAGGGTCTCCAAACTTGCCAACTGTAAGACTTGTGAACTTCAACTCCCAGAATTCCCCAGCCAGCATGAAATTCACAAGCCTTAAAATTTGCCAAGTTTGGAGGCCAACACTCCAGAAGACAGGCTCAAGATCCAGACGGATCTCAACAGACTTGAATACTGGATCCTATCTAACAAAATGAAATTCAAGGTAGAGAAAAGTAAGGTTTTATATTTAGGCAAGAAAAATCAATTGTAGGGGTACAGATTAGGTGCAACCTGGCTCAACAGCAGTAATTGCGAAAGAGATCTTGGAGTCCTAGTAGACAATTACTTAAATATGAGCCAGCAATGTGCAGCACAGAAGCCAAAAAAACCAGCAAAAACCTAGGTTGCATTAACAGAGGGATAGAATCAAGATCACGTGAAGTGTTAGCTCCGCTTTATAAAGCCTTGGTAAGACCACACTTGGAATATTGCATCCAATTTTGGTCGCCACGAGGTAAAAAAGGTGTTGAGACTCTGGAAAAAGTGCAGAGAAAAGCAACAATGATTAGGGGACTGGAGGCTAAAACATATGAAAAACAATTGCAGGAATTGGGCATCTCTAGTCTAGAGAAAAGAAGGACTAAGGGTGATATGATAGCAGTGTTCCAATATCTAAGGAGCTGCCACAAAGAAGAGGGGGGTCAATCTATTTTCCAAAGCACCAAAAGACAAGAAGCAATGGATGGAAACTAATCAAGAAGAGAAGCAACCTAGAATTAAAAAGAAATTTCCTGACAATGAAAACAATTAACCAGTGGAAAAGCTTGCCTTCAGAAGTTGTGGGTGCTCCATCATTGGAGGCTTTTGAGAAGAGATTGGACAACCATTTGTCTGAAACGGTATAGGGTTTCCTGCCTGAGCAGTGAGTTGGACTAGAAGACCACCAAGGTCTCTTCCAACTCTGTTATTCTGTTAATCTGTTAGACCTTCTGCCTTATGTACGGGCATTTAACACGGGGACGCAAGAATTTTATTTTTATTTTATTCATACACTCCCTTTATTATTTTTACAAATAACTCAAGGCTGCAAACATATCCAACAGATCTTCCTTCTCCTATTTTCCTCACAACAACATCCCTGCAAGGTGGGTTGGGCTGAGAGAAAGTGCTTAGTCCAAGGTCACCCCGCCCGGCTTTCATGGCTAAGGTGGGACTTGAACTCACAGTCTCTGGCTTTCTAGCCTGGTGCCTTAACCACTAGACCAGGGGTAGGCAACCTTGGCTCTTTTATGACTCATGAACCTCAACTCCCAGAATTCCTGAGACAGCCATGCTGAGGGGACAGGGAGAAGTTTCCAAGCTGAGCCATGCTGGCTCAGGAATTCTGGGAGTTGAAGTCCACGAGTCATAAAAGAGCCAAGGTTGCCTACCCCTGCACTAGACCAAACTGGCTCTCTTTTTTCATAATTTGGGATGTCATAATTTTGTTGTGACACACATGTCCATATGATTGCACCCTCATGTTCCCTGGCCTGTTTTTTTTTTAAACATTAGGCTTAAATTATTATTATTATTATTATTATTCCTCTCAGGAGCATCAGCTAACAACAAAAGTGACCAACTTAATATCTACTTTGTCCTTGACGCCTCACAAAGCTTTGGCCGAACAAGATTCACAAAGGCTAAGGAAGCTTTGAACAAGTTAATCGAGAAGGTAAGTTCCATTTTGAAAGCTTCCTTGCCAACTGGTTTGTTTCAACAGAACTGAAAGCAGCTTGAACTACAAGACCTATGCTCCAGGGCTGATAATATTCCTAGAAAGCTCTAATGGCACATGGAGGAAGGGCAGATAGCTTTTGGAAAAATGGGGATAGGGTCATTTTTGAACACTGGCCAAACTATAGAAATTGCCTTGTTAGTTAGGCCAGGGGTCCCCAACCTCCGGGCCATAGACTGGCACCAGCACCGGTCCACAGCATGCTAGAAACTGGTCCATGCAAACAAGCGAAGCCCCATCCACGGGATGCAGGCAGCGGCCGAAACCACACCCTCTCTGGTCTGCGGAAAAACCTCTCTCCACAAAACCGGTCCCTGGTGCCCAAAAGGTTGGGGACTGCTGAAGTAGGCAACAAGCATACAGTTAAGGTGACCAACTTTTTTACAATGAAAAGGAGGACACAAATAAATTGAAGAAAAAAATATCGTAAATAAAACAAACATTTTATTCATTGCAACAATAATACAGAATACACTATAATATGATAAATGCATAATAAAAAACATTTGTAACAATAACATTTTATATTTTAATTATGCTTACATGCCGCACCCCCACCCGCAGCCGCCCCACCAGCTGCCCCGCCATGTAGAGCGGGCCCCGTGGCTCCCAAAGCACCAGCTGCACTGGCTACGGCCCCAGGGAGCAGCCCCCCGTCGACACACCCCGCCTGCAGCCGCCCCGCCAGCACCACCGCCCATCCTGCACAGCCCCATGTAGAGCAGGCCCCGCGGCTCCCACAGCACGGGGGGCAGCCGGCCACCGCCGCCCCTCACACCCTTGCCCGCAGCAGCCCCGCCGCCCCTGTCTCTTGCGCCTGCAGCCATTATTGCCGTAGCAGGGCGGAAGATCAAGAGAAAGTTACCGTGGCGTTGCTGCTCCAGTCTCCTCCAGGTATCTTCGGGACTAACTAGGAGATGGTGTAGTTGGGTAGCAGGGAGGGGTGCAAAGTTCCTGCCAATTCGCCTTCGCTGCAGACAACTTGCATGTGCAAAGTTTGCCGGCCCGGTGTTTTGGCACGCTCAGCAGCAATTCCTATTGGCTTTCGAAAGCCAATAGGGGAAGTAGCACAGCTCATGCAAAAGTTGAAAAAAAAACATCAAAAAAAGGTGCCGGAACGCCGTTCTGAGCGTTCTATGAGAAAAAAAAAAGCCCTGCAGATTAGTCTTCAAATATCGAAAAGGAGGACATGTCGGAGGACACTTTTCGAGGGAGGACAGAACTCCCAAAAGGAGGACTGTCCTCCCTAAAGGAGGACGGTTGGTCACCTGAATACAGTATATATATAACCTATCTATTCTGAGACGTGATACAGGTAATAATCAAGTTTACGAGCATTCCTGTAAATAATGTTCAAAAATTACAATTATGCTGAAAAAGGTTATTTGCAACCAGTTCTCACACTTAGCCACTATGGCAGTGTCCCCAATCCGAAATTCGTGCACTTGGTAACTTGGCGTGTATTTACTGTATGACAGTTTCGGCATCCTGGGGTCACGTGACCACCATTTGGGACCTTCCCGGGAGGCTTCCAAACCAGCAAAATTAAGGGGGAGAAACTGGATTTGCTTAATGACTGAGTGATTCGCTTAATGAGCAAAAAAGGTCGCACAAGTGGCACAATTCACTTAACGACCGCATCACTTAGCGATGGAAGTTCCAGTCCCCGGTTGTGTTCGTAAGTTGAGGGCTACCGGTATGACTTCTAAAAAATAAATAAAATAAATAATAACCGTACAAATTCTAAGGCCAAACTCATTTAACAACTGTCTCGCTTAGCCACAGAAATATTAAGGTCAATTAGTCACATCATCATCAATAAGTAAAGATTTACAAGAACAAGGCCATGCCAAGCAGCAATCTATGGAAATGAAAGGAGATCCAAAATCACAGAGGATGACTCGTGCAGCCCATAGACGCAAAGAGAGAGAGCAACAACAATTGGAAGTGACACCTATAACACAGCAAGTAATCTCAGAGCCAGTGGCGGGAGCGAGACCAAAGAGATCAGTGATCTGGGCAGGCAAAAAGCCAAGAGTTAAGTTTAAAATTATACAAGATGCAAGGGAACGAGGAGGACTTAAAGTTCCTAATTTAAAATTGTACTATGATGCTGTGGCATTGACATGGATTAGTGATTGGTTAAACTTAACAAATAAGAATATACTTTCTCTTGAAGGATGGGATTTGTTATTTAGTTGGCAGGCATATTTAATATATGATAAAAAGGTGGACTCAAATTTCAAGGCTCATGTTTTAAGGAGTGCTTTATTACGAGTTTGGAAGAAATATTATTACAAATTAAATTATAAAATTCCTATATGGGCAGTTCCAGCACAGATAATAGAAGGGATTTCCAGGGGAGTTAATTTGGATAAAGTTTCTTATAAGGAATT
>NW_015392242.1:0-5026 GCF_001527695.2 Protobothrops mucrosquamatus | reverse complement strand
AGATTACCTCTCATCGGCCGATACGCTCCCACAGAGAGGGTCTCCTCAGGGTGCCGTCAGTCAGACAGTGCCGGCTGGTGACCCCCAGGGGGAGGGCCTTCTCTGTTGGAGCCCCCTCCCTATGGAACGAATTACCCCCAGAGATCCGGGTCATTCCGGATCTCCCCTCCTTCCGCCGCGCCCTCAAGACATGGCTATTTCAGCTAGCGGGACTGGCCTAAGGGATATTTTAATTTGATTTTAATTTGATTTTAATTTGGTTTTTAACATAATTTTAAAAAGAAACGGCAAAAAATCAATATTTCATTTTAATTGTATTTTAAACTTAGTATTTTGTATGGTTTGTCTGTTTTTTAACTTGCTGTAAGCCACCCTGAGTCCGCCAGGAGAAGGGCGGGGTATAAATTTAATTAAATGAAAATGAAAAATGAAAATCTTGCAAACTGAACCCAAGAGTCAAAATATCTTAGATCAGTGGCCTTCAACTGTTTGGGCAGCTGTGACCGGTTCCATGGAGAAAGGTTTTTCCGCAGACTGGAGGGGACGTGGTTTTGCATGCTGCCTGCATTCTGCGGATGGAGCATCGCTTGTTTGCATGGTCCAGTTGCGGGCATACCACGGACCGGTCCACGGTCCACGGATCAGAGGTTGGGGACTCCTGTCTTAGATAGTTTGCTTTTTGCTTAGATGGTTTGAATGGTCCTTGGTGCTCTCTGAACTTGCTTGTTTTCTTGCAGACATTTCATTACCAAACTAGGTAACGTCATCAGTGCTAGTAAGGCTGGAATTTGCTCTCAGTTTTTATTCTAGCCCAGGGGTGTCAAACTGATGGCCTGCGGGCCGGATGCATCACACGCTCAGGGCGTGCCCACCCCGGCTCTGCAAAAGGCAAAAAAATGTTGTGATACGTCACGGTACATCACATGACATGATCGAATTTGACACCCGTGTTCTAGTGCCTTGCCCTGTCAATGTTGGTGGGGGTGGTCTTAGAGCAGGGGTCTTCAAACCTGGCCCTTTTATGACTTGTGGACTTCAACTCCCAGAATTCCTCGTGCCTGGCTGAGGAATTCTGGGAGTTGAAGTCCACAAGTCATAAAAGGGCCAAGTTTGAAGACCCCTGTCAGGCTGTTTACTGTTGGCATATTTGGCAGTTTCTTGATTGGGGTACTGTTTACTTGATTGCTGGTCTGATGGCAATCTTGGAGCTAATCTATGCTGATTTGGGTGCTGGTGGAGAGATGCTTGGGTCTTTTTGTTCTCTTTTTGGCTGGGTGATAGACTCTTTTGCCTAGTCTATAGTTGTTGTTAATGTCTATGTGTCTACTGATGCCTAATTTGTCAGAGTGCCAGGCTTCCAGAAATTCCCTGGCATTTTTGGATTTGGCTTGGTCTAGAATAGTTACATTTTCCCAATTGAAACTATGGTTAAGTCTGTTTATCATTTGCTTTTTGGGAACTTAAAGCAAAATTTATCAGAAGAGGTTGAATGGGATTTCTTTTAACCCCTTGGCTTTTTTTTGTTTTTTGTTTTGTTTTGTTTTAGATCTCCAGCTATGACCTCCTTCCCAATTATGGCATTGTGACTTTTGCCACTTATAGCAGAATAGTTCTGAGTACAATTAACCCACACAGTAGCGATGCTGACTGGGTGTCTGAATTGCTGAGCTCCATTAGCACCGATGGTGAGCATGCTGGGTTAAAAAAAAGAAAAGAAAAAAAGAAATGTAAATACAGGTAGTTCTCAACTTACGACCACAATTGAGCCCAAAATGTCTGTTGCTAAGCAAGACATTTGTTGTATGTTTGGCCCCGTTTTATGACCTTGCTTGTCACAGTTGTTAACGTGAATCTGAAGTTCTTCAGTTAATAAGCCAGTTGTTAAGTGAATCTGGCTTCCCCATTGACTTTGCCTAGCAGAAGTTCACAAAATGTGATCACATGACTCCGGACATTGCGACCGTCATCAATATGAATCCATTGCCAAGCTTTTCCTTTTGCATCACGTGACCCTGGGGATGCTGCAACGGTCGCATGAAAAATGGCCGTAAGTCACTCTTTTCATTGCCGTTGTATCTTCAATGGTCATTAAATGAATGCTGTAAATTGAGGACTATCTGTATATTTGTGCAGTGGTAGGCAAGCCCTTTCTTTCATGTATGAGGGCAGCAAAAAATATTTTTTTTATTTATTTTAATCAATTTCACCCTGAAGGCCTCTGTGGTCAGACACACGAAATTTCCTTGTAAAAGCCTGCAAATTGGTTGGAAAATGAATGTCATTTATTACCACTGTAATTGCGGATGGTCACTAACCAAGATAGTCCCAAGGGTGCTTTTTTTGGTCAAAAGGCAACTGGGCTTTGTTTTTCCAAGAAGCTTCTTCAATTCTGACTGAATGGTGCAGGGTGGAAGGATTTATATTCCTTCCAGTCACCTGGTTGTTAGCGCTCTTTCTGAGAGTCATCAAGACCACCTGGAGGTTTAACTGTGTCCTCAGGGTCACCTGAATAGTGTAAATGGGTCTGGAACCTTCTTAGAACTGCTAAAAGGAGATTTCAGCAGTTGTAAGAATTTTCCACACCTATTTGCACTAGGTACCCTGAGGGTACAGATAAACCTCCAAGTGATCTCAACAACTCTCAGAAAGAGCGCTAACGACCAGATGACTGCAAGGAATATAAATCCTTCCATTCTCCACCCTTCAGTCAGAACTGAAGAAGTTTCTTGGGTGAGTAGCGAAATGTCTTCAAGGAAAAGCAAAGTCCAGTTGCCTTTTGAATAAAAAGCACCTTTGGGACAATCATGACTTGGATGATTGAGAATCTCCACCGACAACTAATCAAGATAGTCGCTAAATGAGGAGTGGCTAAAAATCTCGCGACACTCTGTAATGTACTCATCAGCGTTGAATTCATGTTAGCTGTAGAGATGCTTTTTTTAATCTCATGCTCCAATAAAGGAAAATACTCATGGTTCAGGGTTGAAATGAAGGGTGTTCTGATCCAAACAAGAGATCTGCTTTATTCCTGCTTGTCACAGACAGATAAACTCCAAAGACGGATTAATATTCAGATTATTTATTCTTCAGGAATCTCTAAACAATAACTCACGGTTAAGTAGAGTTCTTCTGAGGCACGTATCATAACGTATCATAATCTCTCCGTTCTTGTGGTGTAAAAAATTAAAGGTAGATTAACCCCATATTCGTCTGGAGCACAGGAACCGCGTGTCTGTCTTACCCAAAGGCTTTTACATACGCTTAGCCAGGAAATCCTGTCATAAACCATTGAAGTCCCTCCCACTGACTAAATAAGATATAGGACTGACTAACAACTAGACTACATTTCCCAGAAGCCATCTCTTAAGGAGACATCATTTAACCCTTTAAATGCTAAATGCTCTAACACAGGGCTTTTCAACCTTTTCACCCATTGTACCACTTTTAGGACATGGCAACATCCGAGTACCACCAGTCGCCTAGCAGGGTGTCAAAAACATGATAAAGTACAGGTAGTCCTCGACTTACAACAGTTCGCTTAGTGACTGTTCAAAGTTACAACGGCACTGAAAAGAAGTGCCCCCCAAGCCACAGCCGAGCAAGACACCTGCCTGCCCACCCGGCGGCGCTCTTCCTCCTGTCCGAGGTTTTCATTGTTGTGAGCATTTCTGTTGAGGATTGGCAGCGGGGGTGGGGGGTGGAGTGTTTGGTTTTTATTCCCCCCCCCCCCGTCTGCTGGATGATTGCAGCAGGTTTTGGTCACTTCACATGACCCTGGGCCACTGTGACCATCATAAATATGAATCAGTTGCCAAGCATCTGAATGTAAATCACAAGACCCTGGAGATGCTGCAACATTCCAGCTGATCGGCGCTTCTTCTGGGCTCAGCAGAAGCGCCAGGATCAGCGCCGAGCTCCAGCTGGACCCTGGCGCTGATCCTGGTGCTTCCACTGAGCCCTGACAGCCCTGCAGCTCCAGCCATCTCTCGCTCAGGCTTGTGCAGTGCTGCCACCGGTTCAGTTCATTCCCCTCCCCCACTACTTTTGTAGGATGGTCGCGTACCACCTGCCAGGTGCCAATGTACCACAGGTGGTACCCATACCACTGGTTGAAAAGCCCTGCTCTAACACAGTTCTTAAGCTAATATATGCTCTGGCCAGAGTTATACTGGTCCAGCACAAAGGGTCCTTAGTGCTCTCTGAGCCTGGTTGACCAGATGAGCATAGATGAACTCTAAGCTCAACATCAGACCAACAATCAAGAAGTAAACAACACCTCAATCAAGGAACTACCAAACAAGCCAACATTAAACAGCCTAACCCAGGGGTAGGCAACCTCGGCTCTTTTATGACTGGTGGACTTCAACTCCCGGAATTCCTGAGCCAGCCATGCTGAGGGGAAAGGGAGAGGCTTCCAAGCTGAGCCATGCTGGCTCAGGAATTCTGGGAGTTGAAGTCCACGAGTCATAAAAGAGCCGAGGTTGCCTACCCCTGGCCTAACCAAAGAACCTCCAAAATCATCCCCACCAATACTGACAGGGCAAGCCACTAGAATATAAACTGAGAGCCAATTCCATTCCTTACTAGCACTGATGATGTTACCTAGATTGGGTAATGAAACATCTGCAGGAAAACAACCAAACTCGGAGAGCACCAAGTTCCCTTCATCTCATGTTCCCTCTGTTAGGCTTACTGGGACTCATTAAGGATGAACAACTAGTGCACGAGTCAACTTTGTATTTTGATTTTCCAGTGCATGAACTGAAGCCTGGAACCAACATCGGGAGTGGCTTTCGATGTGTCTATGAAATGATGATTGCACAGGACTCGGAGGAGAAGCGACAGGGGATGAACCCCACTCCTGTCTCCACCACAGCCCATCATATCATTATCCTCCTAACTGACGGTGAGCAGATCAAGAGGAAAATGCAAACTCTTGAGCTCCTTTGGTGGCTCTTGTTTTGTTGTTTGAGAAAGAATCTTTTAGAGTACCTTATAAAAAGATCATCAGAGGAGCCATCAGTCA
>NW_015392241.1:0-19364 GCF_001527695.2 Protobothrops mucrosquamatus | reverse complement strand
AAGATGACTGATCTTCATGATTCATCTATTTCCATGAAGATCAATAAAAATGTAAGAATTAACCAATTTCTTTGCTACAGGAATGTTTCAAATTAATCCCACACTTGCTTCACATATATGCAAAATAATGCAATTTAAAATACTCAGAATGCCTCTTTTACCTGGTTAATAAATAAATACCTTGTTAATCTGGAATGGCCTTTCCTCTGTGTGATCTTTGTTGAACTGATTTGCCCAGTTTCCCTTGAAATAGATAGCATTCACCAAAACCAGTTTTGTAAGTGAATGAATTATTCCTGGGGCAAGCAGATTCTGAATTTTACCTTTTGAGAGTGTAAAAAAAAACTGCTTTAATTGATAGATACTTTTATAGGCATAATGTTGCACAAAAGTCTTAGGAATCCACTTGTAAGATTTATTGTTCCTCTCTCTCTCTCTCTCTCTCTCTCTCTCTCTCTCTCTCTCTCTCTCTCTCTCTCTCGGTCATGTTTGTAGGTAAGCCAAAATAAAAACATTTTTATTTAATTATTAGATTCTTATCTTGATTCTCCTTCAGGAGCTCAAGATGGTCACCAGAAAGCTTCTCTGACTGAGGATGAAATGCAGCTTTTGCTTCCTCAGGGCCAGTTCAACATCCATCCATCCATCTTCTCTCCCTTAACATTTATATAGTCGCCCATCTTATGTCATTATTTAGTAAGGTTACCACACATAAACAAGTTAAACAACAGGCAAGTTAAATAATTGAAATATGCTCAGATGTGTCCATCAATAGAATCAAGCCTCTATTCTTGGCTAGAATTTCATCACAGGTTTGATGGACACTTATGTAGCAAATAAAGGTTAATAAATATGGTGGGTCTGCCTGCCTTGTCTGTCTCTCTCACATGCATGGACAATATTGCATGTCTTTCTTAATGCAACTACTAATTAACTCTATTATCATTCTCACCTGCGGTTTTTTCTTCTACCCAGGCATTTATATGTCTTCTTGAATCTTCTGCAGCTTGCTTAAAGTTAAGTTTCTCCAGACCTGCATGGTAGAATTTCTCAGTGGATTCTAGAAATGACTTAAGAAACAATGACATCTCAGTAATGGAAGCAACACAAAAGAGCAAGAACTGATTTTGTTCCATGCTTCTGTGAATTAACAATCTGGAAACATTATTTATTACACTGAATACACCTTAGAAACCGCCAGTGCCATTGGATAGCTAATACAGCTTAGAAAAAATATATCAGATAGTAGGAACCATTATGGAATTATCCCAAGATAACTTAGTTTATTCAAGAATATATCTGGCAATTATGGGTCACATAGTTCTATTCATGACTTTTATTTGAAAGTTCTATATTTAGAATGCTACAATCTTACTGGGTGTTCCTGTAACATTCCCAGTAAAAGCAGCTAGACTTTTTATTTCCCCCTTCAGTTAACTCAGTTGGCCAAAGTAAAGCTATAGGAGTTTTTAAGAGCCAAACTGCAATTCCAGTGATATAGGCAAACATTGGAACAAACAAAGTATTTATGGTTGTTTCTAGCCAGTTCTCCAATATGCATGTTACTTACTGCAAGAAAATCATATGATGTTTCTCCAAAGAGCCGGTTGGCTAGACTGAGGCTATAATTGGCACCTGGTTTGTTGATTTCAGAAATGAGTTTCTCAAATCTTTGGTGAACCTCTCCATCTTTGGATACAGATAGCACCTATAAGATGATATATGGACAATCAAATTATGTTCAAAATCAATTCAAAATGTAATACAACAAAGGCAAAACCTTGCACATTACAAATGATCTCTATATATTTTGGAGCTCAATTTTTTGAAGGATTACCTGCAGATGTGTAACTTTTAAAGTTGAAAGCCAAGCAGATGTATAGGTAATGAGAGCCAAGCAGAGTTGGACGTAGTTAGTATTTGGGTAGTGTTTGAACCCCAAACACTTCAGCCTACTTACAGAGTAGGCTGGTTTTTTTTTTTAAAAAAAATCCTTCCTTAAAGGCAACCGATTCCCTACTGTAGCCAAGGAAAGCATAGGTGTCCATAAAGTCCCTAAAAGTTGTCTTGACTTTACTGTACACGTTTGGATTTTTCCATGTTTGAAAATCCTAGTCAATTTTTTAAAAATATTTTATTGGTTTTTTACAATAACAATCTCCAGTGCCTGGTGTACAGTGTATTGTCTTGGTTTATATATTTGAAAAAAAGACAATAATAATTAATTCAGTCAATAATGATTAATTTTGATAATTCCATAATTAGTATATTAATTAATAATATATTTCTTTGATCTTTCCTTCTCCCAATTGTATTCTTTTTCTTCAACCTTAAACAGATATAATTCTTAATATTTTCAATGTATAAATTATTAAATATAAACATCTTTTCATGTTTGTACAGATAAGGATAACATCTATGTATAACAATTTTTTTCAGCTTATATTATTCTTATAGACACCATCTCATTAGTTCACCATGCATTCTATTTTCGTAGTTTTTATTTAAGCTTAATTTCCCCTTTATATTCAATCCATTCTTATCAATCATGATTTTCTCAACATTAGTCATCTAAATATCCAAATTTTTCCATTTAAGTACACCATCCCAATATTTTCATATTTCATACGTTATAAAAATACTGTATTTCTTACCTATCTTATAGCAGCTACATATAACATCCTTTCTGAACAGCTTATATTTCACTTATATTTATAAAAATTACATCATCCCAATATTTTTACATTTCATATATTGTAAAACATACTATACTACTTAAATCTCTTATCCCTCTTCTTGTAGGGTCCCTTTATGTTCAAAGTTCTCTATTCTTTTAACCATATTCAAACAAGTGTTTGCTCATGTAATACTCCATCTGGAAGGGCGAGTCGAATCTTTTGAATCTGTCTCTAGCCTTCTTCTTTTGCTGAGTAGCTTTCCAAGTTGATATATTTTGCTAACCCTCAGTTTCTGCATTTTTGTAAGTTTTGTTGGGAGTAAAGAAGATAGAATAGGTAAAATATATACTTTCTGTCTCCCAAACTCTGATGATTCACCTGGAAATTCTATAGTCCATTCCATTTTTGTTGTTATGTCAAAGTCTTATAGATTTTTTTTGTATTTGTATTAAATTGTTTGTAGCTTTGTTGATTTGATCATGTTCTATTACCTATTATCATGTGTTCTATTATCTGATTTGTTTGTTCATTCACTTTGTTTGTTCAGTCATTTTCTGGGTGTTTTTTTTACTGTAGCTTTAAATTAGATGTGCTTATTTATGTCATCAAAGTTGTTTCTGATTTCCTTGTGGTTTAAATCTATTGTCATTTGTACCTGTCGTAACATTACGTACATTTCCTCCTGGAAAGTATTTGTCTTGCCTTGAAATATTGCTTCTGGAGGTCTTTGATGTTCCAGGCTAGATCTTTCAGGGGTAAATATTGAGTGTGGTGTCCTGTCATTTTTTGATAAGTGTACAATGTCCATGTTGTCTCCCCCCTTCAAATAGTCTTTCATCAATATTTTAGTCTCTGAATTAGTTATCCAACCTATCAGTCTCAGAGTTGCACAACCCAATCTCATATAGCTCTTATCTTTATATATGCTTTTTGTAGTTCAATATATTTCCAATTATTAAGGCCTCAGTGAAAGCAGTATTTTGTAACAGTTTTTTTTTATTCAGGGGTCAATTATCAATCTGTCAAAGTTGCAATTCAGTATGTTTAGCCACCTTAAGTCCTTCCTGCAAATTTTCCTCTAAAAGATTAGCCAAGAGCCGAAGTTTTTCTTTTTTTGTAAACAATTCTTAAGTTTAGACAACAGTCTAATTATTTTTCTTTCAGACACTTTTTAATCTTATGGCTGGCCCAGCCCTTTCTTTGTTCCCAGCTGTCTTCTTGAAGATTATTAAAATTCAAGGGAACAGATTATTCTTTGTTTCTAGGCACCTTGCCAATTTCTGAGTCATTTATTGTTAATGTTCTGTGCTCTGATTCTCCACTAGGTGTCAGTAGTTGTTATTTTCCAGTTTTTTTCAGACAGATAGTTATTATTGTTATATTTCTTTTATAATTTCATTGAAACCCTTTAAGGTATAGTCTTAATAGTTTTTTTAGTTTCTAGATTTATCCAAACTGTAGTATTTAAAATTTAATTTCAATATATTTCTTTCTCCCTTAGTATTAATTCGTGGCTTCCGTCTATGAGGGAGTGGGGGTGTAGTCCCCTCCCTTCACTTTTAGAGGTTTTCTTGCTTTGGGGGTCTTTCCCAAGAATTCAGTTAAAAGGTAGAAGAAAGAAGATTGATACTCTCACAGTTCCAAGCATGCTGTTCACCGATGTTCTGGTTTGTGCTCTTGGACTTCAGCTGCAAGTAGCTTGGGCTAGACACTGATGTACAGCTAGCCTTTCTCCTGTCAGGTCAGAGGGCTTCCCCCAGATCGAATGGAATGACCGCCATTGTTTCGTGATTCACAGGGCGCCCCTCCTTCTCGGTCACCTCTTTGGAGCAACTTCAGACCCATTTAGGGTCCCCCTGGCAGGGCAAAACTGGCCTTGGGAAGCGGAGCTCCGCTATCCTGTGGTCATGCACTTTGGCACAAAACTGGAAGTCCCCAAAAGTCCTAGTCATTGATCTCCTTTGAAAATAAATTTGACTGACAAGCAAGAGAGATGGAGAATTTTCAGAAATGTCCTTCCCTTGGAAAAGAAGGTTTCTAAATCACAAAGAGCCAACTCCTTGGGTAATGGAATAGCGGCCTTGAAAAACACCAAAGGAACAGCCAATGCGTGCCTCCTAGGAGTTAAACAATTAAGGATGTTGGATGGACCGATGACCAGGTCCAGGAGCCGTGCGCAAAACCAGCCAGTATTATAAAAAGGGGACTCCCATTGACCTAGTCTTATGCTCTGATGATGTTGGTAGTGCTGACCAACGAAAGCTCAGCATTTTATTAAACGATTTTTAGTTTGATATTATCCTGGTGTTCGCATTTATTTATTTTTTACTGCATGGCTTTACCCAGGATTCACTACATGTTGTTTAACTTCAGGCAGGTTTTTTTTCCTATTGACACCCCCCCCCCTCCGGTTGACTCCCAAGGCACATAAGAGAATTGGGAGCAGAGAATCCCGATAACAATGGCATCTCTTGTGCTTGTTGCATTTTTCAAAAGCTAATTAGACACTTGGCAATTGCACGAATAGCAACATCTTAGGAGTGTAGCCAGGTTGAGTCAATAGGTGTGCTTGGAACTTTTTAGACCAGATGATAGATTAGCCACTCAAAGTTGCATGATTGCAAAATGGGCATCACATAAACTTAATAAATAAATAAAATGTTCTCATAATAGCTAGCAAAGGTTGGGGACCGGCTCCCAGACAGTCCCTTTTTCCCTTTTAATAAAATGTATCTTGATATACCTTTAACATCTGAGCTTCTGTGTTACCTCTGGAACCCAATGAGACCATTAGCAGCGCAGAAGACATACTCAATGGAGAAAAAAACAAGTTCTTGGTAGAATCATTTGGACTAAGCTTCTTGAAGAGGTTGAGGGCAAAGGTGGTGTTTGCTGCAGAAAGGCTGTCCATGTTTCCTAGCCTAGAGAACAAATATAGTACAATAAACCATAGATTAACTCCTAGATAATGAGTTGACCAAAACATCCCGCCCATGTAACTATTTTTTACTCTACTTGAACAATTATTCTACTTGCTTTAAGTAATATAATTTACAGAACCTAACGGGCAAAAAATAAGGGAACTATGAACCCCACTTCCAGATTCACATGTAATTCCAAAAATAAGAACATCTGCTTTGGTGATGATTGTGAAAAGGGGGACACTGCTATACAGTCATGCTCATTTTCTATAGAAGCAGCTCTCATTTCCATGTGAAGAAGGAGAGGCAGAAGAGTCAGGAAAAGTCAGGTGGACGCCAAGTCTAATACAGTAACTAAAGCTACTGAATAAAGATAATTACAGATTCCTAAAGACAAAAGTTGAAGGCGTGCAGAGGAATATGATTTGCTTATTCCCCCATGAAAGTGGTCTTTGTTTAAGCCCCCACTGCAAAAAAGGTAGGCCCAGAACAAAAATGTGATCTGAATTGAGATGAAACTGCAATTAAATTAAAATTAATTAAAAACTATTCATACTAATATTAAATAATTTATGAATAAAGACTAATGACACTACTTAATAATATTCCCCTTCTTTCACATAGACAATCTTACTGTGTAGTGTTTTATTTTTCATTAACTGCCTACTCAGTCTTCGGAATGCATCAGTATTGCCTAAGGAACCATATTAGACTACATATATTAGGTACTGTGAATACTAATTTAAAAAATAAAATTAGAAGAAAATAGAGAAGTAGACATTTTTCTAGTCAGACAGTGCAACTCCTGCCTGTGAACTCAGATGAATCCCTGTTTCATAGCCACCCTACTACAAATAGGCTGACTCAAGTATTAAGCAAAGAGATATATGTGGTAAAAAGAAGAAACAAACAGAAAGAGGATTAAAAGGAATTCAGTAAAGAAAAGATACATGTGTCTTTTAAGTAATAGATTCTAGAAAAGTGCATAATCTCACTCTAACCTAATGAATGATTTAGGAGAATCTGAAATTATAGATGCTATTTATGACTCTGAGTTGGTTTATAAATACTACCAAAAATAAGACTTTAATTTTGCCTCCCACTCTGGCTTCCACTGAATTTGTATTATTTTTCTGTTGTTCAAGATAATTTCTGTGTCTCTCTGCAAACAGTGTAGTTAAGAAATCTTTGGAAAAACTGAAAGCTACCTTCCACATTAGAAAAGAACAAGAACACCAATCCAAGCAATAGGAAGGAAACATCCTGCCAGCTTGTATCAGTCAGAGTGGGAAAGTAGTAACTTGATTAAGTTTTTCATCCGGCCAGCTTTTTGGAGGGAGCACTTCCCCCAGTCAATGCAATGATACAGCTTCACAGAAAACAGCAGTCCTGTCAGGACACTGGGATGGAGAATCCCAACCAGGCAGCACATCATTTTATAGCTAGGTGTTTTCAGGGTGCCAAAGGCACCAGTCAGCTCTATCACCAGAACATCTAAGTCTTTATACAACAAGGTCCCAACCAAGGGAGCCACAGAAAACTGTCCATCAGACCAAAGGCGGGGCTTTGTCAATCTCACCTGTGGCACCTGCAGGAAATAGAACAGGACAGAGAAACATATGATGGTTGTACCTGGAAAAGGTAGAGTTCTGGGCTTCTAGGGCAGTTACTGGAGACGTCTGACTGGGCAGAAACGCTGACAAAGCTGCAATAAATGCCAGAAGAAGCAAAACTTTCATTTTAGCTTCCTGACACGCCACCCCTCCAAAGGTAACGGAGATCATTGGCTAGAGAAGAAGGAAGGGATTACAAGGGCAGGAAAGTAATCCGGATGTGTTCGTGACTATTTCTTTAAACTTCCTGGGAGTAGCCCTTTAAACAGTCACAGTCTCCTTGGTGCACTAGAAACAGATATACACTATTGCAACATAATTTCTGTTGTCAACGCTGCAAACATTGGATGTTTTTTGCTTTGACAAATATAGAGAGACGGCCTTTTCCTTTCCTTTGCTTTGCTCTTAGAATTAGAAGATGCTGGGGGGGGGAGGAAGAAAGTTTCCCCCAGTTGTTTTTAATAAGATAAGAAATGGCGCGTTATGGAAGGGAAGCTTTGCCCTTCAAACTGATTGGAGAACGTAATTATGACTGCTACGTGGAGGAGGGAATTTGCCAGATACTATGTGCCGAAGGGAGGGGAATTCAGATCTTGGCATCCCTCCATGCTGTGCCGACATTTTGTTGCACAAATAAAGACTTTTTAGGATAAACAATGCCTGGAAGTTCTTTGAAGTGTTTCATTAGTCGGAACCATGACACTAGCTATCTTAATAAACCTATGCTACAGTTTGTGGGAAGAACACCAGCTACCCATCTTAATTTTAATGCATAAAATATTAAATTAAATTAAATTATTAAAAATAGTGCTACACTATCCAAAGACTGTTAGTAAAGGTAGCCTAGCAGATTTTGACTAATTTTGAAAAGTTAAGTAGGAGGAATCCTGGATGGAGACCACTGGGAAATTGCAGGGCTAGGCTGAGATAAGAGAAAAACATCCCAGAAGAAGGTGGGATTGAAGCATTTGTACATTATGTCAAGGAAACTACATGGATCTGCCCCAAAGGTGCTTTTTCACTGTCTGCAAGGAGTATAAATCCTTCCATTCCCCACTATCCAGTCAGAGCCTAAGAAGCTTCTTGGATGAGAAGTAAAACATCTTCAAAGAAAAACAAGAAAGTCCAGTTGCCTCTTCAAAAAAGCACCTTTGGGATAACCTGGATGACTGAAAATCTCCATAAATGTTTACATGGATCTGCTTATCCAGAAGTTATACTCTGCTAGGATATTTTTATTATTATTATTATTATTATTATTATTATTATTATTATTATTATTATTATTATTATTATTATTATTATTATTATTATTCCATCTATTTATTTTTTATAAATAACTCAAAGTACCAAATGTACCTTATGCTTCTTCCTCCTCCAGTTTCCTGCATAACATGTAGAGGCTCAGAACATGGGTCTCAGTGCATTGAAGAATCTAAACTAGAGGTCTGAAGGCCCAATGAGAGGGCTGTGGAGAATCAGTCAGTAAATAACTTCTTTCTCCTCCTAAATCATACATTTAAACTTAATATATTTTTCTAAAAGAAATCCCAAAGTACTTATGGAAAACAAAGTAAGTGCTATTGCAGCAGTTCCCATAGCCTGTTGGAATGAAAGCCCAAAGCAATTTAGATATTTCCATGTGGATAAATGATGGCTATGTGCAAAGATTATTTCAAGATCGATTGCACCATTCACTCTTTAGGCTGAATCAGCAGTTGCCACACCCAGAAGAATTTCACTAGACCTCATCTGTTAAATGAGCCCACTGTTTGCCCAAATATTTTGGTGGAAACTAATGTAAGAGACAACTGACCATCAAGTTGAGTGATGCAAAAGCCGAGTCAAAAATCAAATACTTATATGCAGAAGGTTGTTCACTGGATATGGGTGTACTGAAATCAATTAGATCAGCATTCAAAAGATGGAATTCTTCCTGAAACCAGAGTGTGACATCAGTTCAGTAATGCAAACAATTTCTTTCTGTGATTCCCAGCCCTGATTCTTCATGTAGCTGATATTTTTCCTGGGTGTTGTAATTCCATTTCTAAACAATTGAGCAGACTGAGGAGTGAGGAGAAGCGACAGGTAAATTCTGCCTGTCATTCCATAGTGATCAGATGCAGACACTTAGACTGCACACATACAGATACAGGAAGGAAACTGAGAACATATAGGTCTGTATCTAAGCCCCGTTCAAAGCATCTCTTGTCTCCTTGGTCCCCATCCTTCTAAATTTTGATTAGGAAGTTAGAAGGGGCCTACTACTCAGATTTGCAACACCCCAAATTCCCTTATAACCCCCTTTTGCATTTTAGAATTACTTCCCCAATAATCCTGGAAGTTAGTCTTCCAAATGTATTTAAAATGAAATAATATAGCTTATGGAAAACATTTTATTAATAAATGAAAATGTGGTTTTCCCCCCCATAGGAATGACCCTTTAAACATTCACAGTCTTCCTTGGTGCTCTATAAACAGAAATACACTATTGTAACATAATTTCTAGCTATCTTAATAAAGCAGAATTCAGAACTGAAAACGTTTCTGGGATGAGAAGTGAAACATGGATGAGAAGCAAGAACAAAATCCAGCTGCCTTTTGAAAAAGCACCTTTGGGACAACCATGACCTGGATGGCTGAGAATCTCCATAGACATTTTCTTAGTATGATTGTAGGAGATGAGCAGGCTGAGCTGGAGGGTGCAGTTGAATACATAATCAGTTTAGAGTCATTATACAGCCTCAAGGGACCCAAGTCCATCCCGCCTTGAATTCCATTTATCCTTATCTAGCGCCAATTTAGCTTGGACTGTTAGTTGCACAGATTCTTGTGTAAAATGGCAAGAATAAACTCGTAGTGCTTTGAATTCAACTCCTGTTCCTGATTATTTGTCCCTGGCAGTGATCTTATTAATGCTCATCTTCAGATTCGTGGTCTTTATATTATGATGAGTTTACAAGTAATGAAAGTCAATATCCTTGATGGTTTAAACGAGTTCTCTTATCAGTCTCTACATAGCTTTCTTTGTTCCTTCAAGAATTAGAAACATTAATCAAAGAAACTCCTAGTGACTGAAAACATTAATCAAAATGGCCCCCCTCTGCTATTGCCATCACGCACTAATTTTTCAGGTTCAGCATAGCTGAAAATAATTCTAGAATAAAATCATTTATCATTAGTGATTGAAAGTGACCACTTTAATGAAGCAATTGCCAGGGCTAACTTGGTCTTCCTGTGATTAAAAAATGACTGATACATTGTCAAGAATAAGGAACAATCCTGTGAGAAATAGGACAAAACAGGAAATACTAATACTAATACTAATAATAATAAAGTTGGAAGGGACCTTGGAGGTCATCTAGTCCAACCCTCTGCTCAGGCAGGAAACCCTATACCATTTCAGACAAATGGCTGTCCAGTCTCTTCTTAAAAACTTCCAGTGTTGGAGCATTCACCGCTTCTGGAGGCAGGTTGTTCCACTGGTTAATTGTTATAACTGTCAGGAAGTTTCTCCTTAATTCTAGGTTGTTTCTCTCCTTGATTAGTTTCCATCCATTGCTTCTTCTCCTGCCTTCAGGCGCTTTGGAGAATAGCTTGACTCCCTCTTCTTTGTGGCAGCCCTTAAGATATTGGAACACTGCTATCATGTCCCCCTCGTCCTTCTCTTCGTTAAACTAGACATACTCAATTCCAGCAACTGTTCCTTATATGTTTTAACCTCCAGTCCCTTAATCATCTTTGTTGCTCTTCTCTGTACTCTTTCTAGAGTCTCAACATCTTTTTTACATCATGGTGACCAAAACTGGATGCAGTATTCCAAGTGTGGCCTTACCATGGCATTGTAAAGTGATACTAAATATCAAACATAAATGCCAGCTCACTGCAAGAAGCAAACTCATGTGGAGCACAGCTGCAGCTATAACTGAATACCTTGGATGCAAAATCAACAAAGAAAAAAAAGCCAAACAATGCATCGCCAAAATAGTAGAGCAGATTGATTAATTAATCAGTTAATTAAATTTATATGCCACCCATCTCATGATGCAAAGCAACTCTTCAAGGTAACTTTCAGGCTGGATCTAAGATCAGCATGCTAAGATCATGTGCAGGATGGTCTCGCAATAGTTTTTTCTCTATATGTAAAAAATGTATATATTATTGTTAGCATTCTTCCCCAAATCCCTGCTATTCTAAAGCTTCAGATCACATCACACCTAGGCCATGTCGGATTTTTATGTGTGACTACCATTCTGTTTTCATTAAAAGTGCTTGTTGACAATTTCCTCTACAATGACACAACGTCTGCTGGTAATGGGAAATGGGTTTTGTTATTGTTGTTGTATGTTTTGATGTTGCAAAAGTTCTCTTTTCCTAACTGTTTTGAATTGCTTTTTAGATATGTAAGTTCAAGTTTCAAAACTTGAACTTAGTTCACATTTACTTCAGGTTCAGGGAGATACAATTAAAGCTTATGATGCAAAATTAATTCCACTCCTTCATAAGATAAATCTGAAAACCGGATGCTTTATTAATCCTTTGTCTAGCATACTGCAACTTTATATTCTAAGAGTTAGCATTCAATAAACCTAAAGAGAGGAAGACAGGCGAGGTACTCCCTACCCCAATCTTTGCAGAACCTACATGTGGTCCTTGACTTACAATGACAATTTAGCCCAAACTTTCTGTTGCAAAACAAAACATTTTGTTAAGTGAATTTGGCCCATTTGACCACCTTTCTTGCCACAGTTGTTAAGTGAATAACTGCAGTTGTTAAGTTAGTAACATGGTTGTTAAGTGAATCTGGCTTCCCCATTGACTTTGCTTGTCAGAAGGTCTCAAAAAAGTGATCACATGATCCCAGGACACTGCAACCTTCAGTTGCCAAGCATCTGATCACATGACCATGGAGATGCTGCAACAGTCGTAAGTGTGAAAAAATGTCATTTTTTTCAGTGTCATTGTAACTTTGAATGGTCACTAAATGAACTGTCTTAAGTCAAGCACTACCTGCATTTAGTCGACAGGTTGCAAGCTGTTGTTTGTGCTTTAGTGGCTATGAAAAATTATCGTATTTTTCCATGTATAAGACGCTATTTTTTCCTGCAAACACCTTGTTAAAAAATCAGGTGTGTCTTATACAAGTGCAGCGTTTTATACACGAAAAAATAATGGTAACCTCCACAGCCCAAGGCATGTCTGTGTGGGTTCTTTAGATGCCACTTCCATGCCACCTGGTGCAGGAGGATATCGCTGGCCTGAGATGCCTCCTGGATGGGGAGAAAGCCGGCCCGAGATGCCGCCTGGTGCTGGAGGATCGCGCTGCCCCAAGGATGCCACTGGTTCCACTGAAGCTGCCTTCTATGACCCGTTTTTCACCGGCACAGCTCAGCCCTGGAAAGCCGCCTCAGTACAGTGATTGACGGCCGAGGGGATGGGCAGGACTAAGCCCGCAGAGCACCATTTGATTGGAGGAAGTCGCCTCCCTTGTATGATGGCATGGCCACTTGTTTTACTGCCACTAAAGATGTGGTCTGTTTTCGTTGTTTTGATTACCAATAAAATAGAAAATATGCGCAGAACTAAAGATGTGGTTTGTTTAATATTTAAAATGTTGATTTCTGAATTTTTGTTTAGAAAATTGAGGGCCATCTTATACAAGGGTGCGTCTTATAGACGGAAAAATATGGTAATTATTTTTGGAAGGTCGGATTATGTGAAATTAATTTTATTATTTTTCTCATCATACTCTCATATACCTCTACAAAAAATGTTTCCATAAGTCCATTAGAGGATATCATTGCATTAAATTAGATCTTTTATTTAACTCACATTAAAATTCTGCTTTCAAAACAACACAATAAAAACAAACTTTCGCTTGCGGTTTCTTATGTTTCCTTGGCAGAAGCAGTAAATATGACTTGACTTTTTTTTCTAAAATATCAGTAAAAGCCACATGCGACAATTTCTAAAGATACTGGAAAATGAAAAGAACTCACCATATTTAGACATAGGCTGACAAAATACAGCCTGTTTTGCTCATTGCTTCTGCTGTAACTTCCTTTCTATTTGCTAACATTAGGTTGAAATCTTTCAGGGGGAACAGAACCTTCCCCAAAAGAGGATGCTTTTAGTTTTGTTGTGCTGGATGAAAAAAAGGAATGGGTGATCAGCTGCAAATAAAACTGCACCTTGGTCACTTCGGCCATCTATGGTAGCAGCAGTTGAAGCAGCTGCTTCAGTTCCTTCTTCATTGATGTCAACAAAGCACTTATGAAAAATTTGGGATACACCCAGATTGCTTTCTGCCGACATCCCAGTGAAATCAGCCATTTCTGAATTGAAGGCATCTGTTACTCCCATGTTGGTCAGCAATGATTTCAGTTCAGAGTGGATATTTAATTGCATCTTAGGAAGATGAACATTTGCTTCAACTTCTTCCATTTCTTTTGGGCTAGTCCACTTGGAGAAGGTCTCAGAAGTTAACTTGTCTTCCAACTAGAATAATTTTGAGAAAGATACACAAAGAAAAGCAGATAGTATTACTCTGGAAAGGCCTCACTCTGTAATTGCATGCTAAACAGTTGCATACTAAACTTTCTGTTTATGCTGATGTACAGATCCCTTAAGCTATGCAGAATAAATCCTGTTAGTATTTAGTGTAAAATCCAAGTTTTTCAAATGTTATCAGCAAAATCATTGTGTCAGCAGGAAAAAATGGGGCTTAAAATAATGAAACTTGTTTTATAAATACCCAGCGTACTTATAAATCAAATGAACAAGACTAGTGAAGATTACAGACCATTGAATTTAAGCACAACTTTGATATACAGTATAGTTCAAGAATAGCATGTTTATTAGTTTTCCAAGATTATTTGAAGGCGCCAACTATCATTAAATAAAGCAAGAGATGTTTCAGAATGTCATAAATATTAATAAGTGGTATTTCAATTGTAGCTTTCTTCAATTAAGAATAAAACTATCTGAACTTTCTCATCCAAAACTATGTTTTTCTTGAAGAAATTAGGTGTGATAAAAACCAAAGACATATTGCATATTAAAATGTTACTTTGTAGGAAGTAAGCTGGAATCTGTCTTTAAGTTTTCCCGATTCAGTGAAGTTTGATTCAGATGTGGTGGAATCTTTTTCTAAAATATAGTGCTGAAACTGTATTAAAATTATTCAAATGGAGGCAGATTTTTGCCTGTTGCAAATGCTGTCGAACTGTGAGACTAATCCATTGGCTCAGACATTATAAGGAAATGTAGTTATTCTGCAGTTTCAGTACTAGATAATAATTCTTTTTTTATTACTATTAATAAAGTATGTCCTCCTATATTGTGAATTTGTTAGGGTATTATACAAAATCCAAGTCATCTCAGTGAATACCTGCTCATTCTTTTTACGTGGGACAGAATGCCTGCTACTGCCAAGAAAAGAGCAAACTTTTGGGGGACAGTGAATGTGACAGCAGATAATGTAACCAGCAAAAGTGATAATCCATCTTTCACAGTGCTTATACCTTATAATGTCCCATTACTTTTGCAATATTGCTTTTTTTAAAACTATACTTTATTCTTTTATTGAATGTATAGTGTTTTTTGGTTTCCCTTTGGCAGTACTACAAAATACATTCATTCACAATTTCTGACAGGGATTGGAATTCTGAAGTTTGTGCACTGTTTTTCAGTGAATGTGTGAATGGGGATAGTAGTTAAATAATCAAAGCATCTGGATCAAAGCTAATCACAAATGCTTTCCCCAAAGAAATCAACAGCATATTTGCTATCTAGCTAGCTGCAGACCAGTGGTTAGGAAGGCCCATGCAATAGGTCCCCATCCACATTCTAACATATTTATGTGTTATCCTGTAACAAGTATCTCCTTTATAAAAGCCCTATAATTAGTGGTGTGATTCAAATATGTGAACAACCGGTTCTCTGTGTGGATGCTGCTTCTGGAAGTCCATTCTGGGCCTGGGCAACAAAAAATTAGCTACCGGTTCTGCCGAAGTGGTACGAACTGGCTGAATCCCACCACTGCCTATAATATAAACTGTCCAAGGTCACCCGGATTTCTTGTGAGTATTGATTGTAGTCACTTTATCCCATTGTGCGATGCCACATTGATTCTGAAACTAATTATATGAAATGTATTGAATTTATTGTATGTAGCATCCATATAGATTCAGCACATTTAGATAGGAGAAACACTGTTTTTCAGTGAAATATACTCAAAAATGCTCAAAAGACAGAATAATTTGTTTTTCAGCTAAGGTTCTTGGACTTTTGATAGATTAGATTTTTTTGTCCTTTTGGTGCTGGCTGATTTCTCATGATAAGATAATAATTTCCTCCTCCAAATGATTAAGAGTCATTTTCTGCTTAAATGCAAATCTAATATCTGACTGAACAGTGTCATAAATTCTAAATAATTCGTTGATTTCTGATACAGAATATGTCAAAAGGAAGCATTAAAGACAATTCAGTAAACATCTGGGATAAAAATCTCAAAACATATTCCCCCTTTAATATAAACAGTTTACCATTTCCAAGCCAGTGCTGTCATCATTGATGTCATCAGGAAGCAGTATAAACATGCTGAAGTCATTACCCATGTACTGGAGTTCAAGAATCTGGGCCTGTACTTCATCTATATACTTCCAGTTAAATTTGTCATGCTGGTACATCATCTTTATTGGCATACTTGTGCTCTGAAAAGAGGTAGAGATATTTTGTTATGAATGGGGTCTGCATGCTGATCACCAGCATTTTTACAATGAATGGGGACAAAACTTTTAGCAATATCACTTAGACTTATATACCACTTCATAGTGTTTTACAGGTCTCTCTAAGCAGTGTACAGAGTCAGCATATTGCCTGCAACAATCTGGATTCTCATTTCATTAACCTCAGAAGGATGAAAGGCTGAGTCAACCTTGAGCTGGTCAGGATCGAACTCCTGGCAATGGAATGCAGAGTTAGCCTGCAATATTGCATTCTAACCACTGCACCACCACAGCTCATGGTGTTCTTTGGCAATGTTTGGAACATTGCCTAAATATATCTTGGTCCCACCTACTTTCGGACTTACACACCTCACAAAAAGCCTCTTAATGCTTTTAAGCTGATGGGTAGCAATAGAGCACAGATCATTTAGTTGGAGTAGTGACTACTGTGACCTTCAAAACCTTATTTTGTTTTATACAAAATTACATTACATAATGATTTACCTTGTTCAACCTGAAAGGTTGTTCTGTGGTGTCCTCTTTCTTAAAGGTGTTTGACCAGTTGCCTTTGAAATACAGTACATTCACCATGATCAACCGCGTAAGGGGATTTATAGACCCCTCATTCAACAGGTTGAGGATTTTACCTTATCACAGAAGGAATGAAAAAAATAATGTTTCTGCATCTTTATTCATATGTAAAGGTGGAAATATAAGCTAAGAAATGCAATTTATCTCTTAGTCTTACATACAGACTATCATTGTTACAGTTGTACCACTTATTGCTGCCTAAAATCCTGCTTTAAAACAACTTCACTTAGTTTTCTCATGTGGCACTTTTACATTTAAAACTAGTACTCCTTTGAGTATTATTCAGGATGGAAGCAAATTAGTATGATCAAATCCTTCCTCACGATCTTTATTTTCCAGAAAGCATTTTGTATATTCCCTCTGCCCAATTCCCCAAGCAAATTGTAACCTAATGCAGCTCTTACACCAGTTCCACTTTACACTTGCTTCTTTACATTGTAAACACATTGTATTCAATAGAAAGCTACCAAATGATAATGCCTACATCTTGTAAAATGCAGAAAAGAAGGATAAGGGAAGCCAACTTCTTTATAAATGCCTGAGCAATTATTTGGACTTTACCTGCTGTCTGGTGTTCAGCCCATAAATTGATCTCCTTTCTTGCATATTCTGCAGTGTCTTGAAAGTTTACTGTTTGTGGCTCAACATTATAATATTTCTTCATTGCTTCTGAGAAGTCCTTATAGGTAAAATGAAGTTTAATAGAAGATAGCAATATGTTTAGCCCCAAAGCCCAAACTTTAACAATACATGGTTATTAATACATTCTCAGTATTACAACAAAGGTGACACTCACTCTTTGAAAAGACACCGATTTATCCCCGTATAGTTGATTGACACTTCTTAGCAGATAATTTTTTGTGGGTTTATTGATTTCTTGATTTAGGGCTTGGAATCTTGAATGGATGTTACTTTGTATTTCAAGGGAAGGCTAAAAGAAAGAAAAAACAAAGGAATTTATTAACAAGGGAGGGAGGGAGGGACGCATTCTGTTGTAGGTATTCATGCTACTGTAAATTTATTTTTAAATCTTTGTTATTATATCTTTTAATTGTATGGATTCCATTTGGGATACTTGGAGAAATTAGCAATTGTTCTTGTAATATAACAGTTTGTCTTTGAAAATATTGGGACCTGTTAAGCAGTAAAGATATGCAGATTGTAACTGCATATAGTGTAATTTCAATTAGCAATGATTTCTATGTTAAGCTATTTGAAAAACTAACTAGATATCTTATGGTTTCTCTGTTTCATTACAACAGGCTATATTCTTTCTGGGTGTAGCTTTGCTTCTGCATTTTTGTTTTCAGTTGTTTTTTTTAATCGAATGATTTTAATGTTGAGAAGTCAGTGCAAATGACATAAACAATACCTCATGCTTTTCAATCATTATAAAATGAGCACTTAATGAAAATGAGTCAAACTGGAATCAAACTGTGAGGTATTTTTAGCCTAGCTTCGAATAAACATTCATTCAATCCCAAATTCAGTTGGGAATTATTTTTAAGAAACCACCTTTGTAAGTGAGATGCACGGGTTTTTCAAAAGCTCCTCCATTTTGGAATACACTCGTGGGTGCCTCAGAGGATAGGTGGTCTCAGTTCCCCCAGCTTTATTAAAATGAAACACCTACAATGAAAGACATCATAAAAACAGAACATCTTTATATTAACTGTATAAAATTACACATTCTCACATCCATTATTTGTAAATCAGGAAGCAATTTAAAACAATTATCATATGACGCCATATCTTTTAATTTGGATATGTCTTCTGTCATCCTTGCTATATGAGAAAGAGGAGAGGCTATTCAGATAGGACCCCCAAAGACTTCAGTGATTATTGCTATAGAATAGTACAATTTCAGCACCCTGTCCCTGCCACCTACTGGCTAAATACTACTGTAGTTGTTGCATAGAAATACATTCCAACAATGAATTCCAACAACTGGGTCTATAAAACCTAGACTTACCAGTCAATATGCTGACTGGAAATGACGATTGTTGGCATTCAAACACATCTGCAGAGCATCCCATTGGGAGAGAACAGATTACACAGCAAAACCAAACTTCTTTTCAAACCTTTTACTTATGATTACGTCAAAACTTACCTTTGCTATCTGCTGTGCAGTGTGGCCTTTAGCCCCAAGGTAGAGAGTGGCCATAACTGATGAAATACTCCATGGTGAAAACAGTACATTTGCGTTGGTTTGAGTCTTGCATAAATGTTTGAAAAAATCAATAGCAAAGCTAGTGTTTGCCTCACTCAGCGTTTCCATCGCCATTTAAAGCTAGCATATGTATAAAAAAAGAAAAATGCATTCAGCTCTATATATAAGATCTGTGGACACCATTCAAGCCCTGTGAGGAAACACTGGAAACTTCTGATAAACAAAGTTTTAGGAAAATATCTATTTGGTCCACAAAACTATCTCTACAGTTGTATGGTTTGGGGGCATTGGTTAAACTCTGCCACTGAAGAATTTTCTTTAGGTTAGTTGCTGGACAAGCCTCTGGTTTGCAAATGGGTGACAACTAGTCAGTACCTAAATGGCACTTGGTAAGCAGCCCGAACTTTCTGCAGCCTTGGGAAGCAAGGACTTTAGTTTTCCTTTCTCCATCTCCTGCACCAGTAAGGACAAATGTGTGCATGGACAACAATCCCTCCTGTCTTCCAGCTGGTTTTAATTAGCTGCTGAAATTATTTGCAAACTGCAGGCTGGTAAAGTTGAAAGGAAAAGGAACCATCCAGGTTAAATGGACTTTGGGAAACGCTTGCAAGTTCAATGGTTGTGGAAAGATAAGATGCTAGTGGTGGATGGATGGATAGATA
>NW_015392240.1:21411-29512 GCF_001527695.2 Protobothrops mucrosquamatus | reverse complement strand
GATTTTCATTTAATAAATTGAGTATCCGTATTATGTCATTACTTGCGACATGCATTCTTTGCTGATTTAAGATAAACAATTTAAAGGATAGGCTGACCTTTCAAGAAACATTTCTCAGGCCATCTACCAAATATAAAACAATAAAGAAGTTAATCCTTGGTTTATCTTGTGTACCCATTACCTTTTAAGTAAAAAAAAATATTACTGTTTTCTGATATTAGCTGAATTATAAATAGCTGTGTTTAATTTATTTGCTTTAACACATGCCTGGCTGAGGAATTCTGGGAGTTCGAGTCCATAAGTCATAAAAGGGCCAAGTTTGAAGACCCCTGCCTTAACACATGCTGAAGCCATTTTTGTAAGAAAAAGTAAAGATGAGAATGCAGACTTTAAAAACATGCATTTCATCTCTGGGACAGGAATTTTGATGGACAGGGAAGTATATGAAATGTCACCTTATCTCCTGATTATCTTTGCAGAAAGCCTACTGTATGTTGTCATTTCTCCATCATCCCCAATTTCGGTTTAGGCTTTTTGTCAGAAGCTCAGTTCTTTCTTTCCCAAATCAGAATTTATTCAGGATATTTGGATGAAGCACACAATTTGCCCACGGCTGCCAGGCACGCAAGGAACACACAGCCGCTCCCGCCAAGATCTACTACAGGGGTCTTCAAACTTGGCTGCTTTAAGACTTGTGGACTTTAATTTCTAGAATTCCTCCGCCAGCCATGCTGGCGGAGGAATTCTGGGAGTTGAAATCCACATGTCTTAAAGCGGCCAAGTTTGGAGACCCCTGATCTACTGCCTGGGGCAGAAACCCAGCTCTGGTCAATGGCAGATTCAGCTTTGATTGTCAGTAATATGCTATCTGTCTGACCCAGATGAAACAACCTTTTCAAAATTTTAGAGTTTTTTGTGATACTGTATGCTTCAAAACATATACAGTACCAGGCACTGAATCCTCTGTTTTTATCCTGATTAGTTCTTCATTTAAAGCTGGAATGGGGATTGTTCCAAGTGTTAAGTTCTTGGTTCACGTGCGAATGATGAAGACACATGGTTATCATCACAACTCTTTAATCTCCTTCTCCAACTCCAAGCAAAGAAGCAAAAGGCACGCAGGCCTTTTATAGGGCTTGAAACCCGGACAGAGTGAACCAATAGGAATTCTCCTTTCTTCGCGCCTTGCGCATGCGCACAAGGCTGGCACCGCTCTGTCTGGTCCCAGGCAGCTTTTACAATGCCCGGGACCATTTGCAACCTTTCTGGGCCTGCTGAGTTTCCGCATCAGGCCCAGGACAGAACACCAAGCATGGCTGAATTAAAGCTCCCAGCAACTCTTGTTATTGGTCCCACTAACTCAGCGGTTCTCAACCTATGGGTCACGACCCCATTTGGGGTCGATCGACCATTTCACAGGGGTCGCCAAGCAAGGCTGTCTGCCATTTTTTCCCCTTTTCCGGCGGGTGCCTTACCTCCCTTGGGCTGGGCCAGCTGGTGGTCGTCCTGCTCCATCTCTGCCGCTTGCCAGCTACGTCTCGGCCGGCGCAGGGGGCGGAACCACGCATGTGCGGTGCTCCCAGGCAGGGAAAGTCCTTGACTTACAACCGGTTGGGTAGTCCTCGACTTACGACCGGTTTAGTCCTCGACTTACGACCGGTTTAGTCCTCGACTTACGAACAGTTGGGGGTCGCAGCATTAAAAAGGTTGAGAACCACTGCGCTAACTGGAATTGCTGAGTTGGAGATCACCAACCCCCTAGAAGGCCAGAGATTCCTCTTCTTGATTTCAAGTTTTGTTTTAGGGAAGTGAACCATCATGAAAGACATGTTGACTTTTATTAGTGTTCATTATGATTAAAGTATCTGGAGATATACTATAGAAAGGATTGTGCAGCTTCTTGTTAAAGGCGTGAAATAGAAGACCTAAAGATTTTGGATTGTTTCCTTCTTGGTAAATCTCATGATCATCTGATAAGGAAAAGTAAGGCTAAAGTTTTAGCATACACCATTCATCTAGAACAGTGGTTCTCAACCTGTGGGTCGGGACCCCATTTGGGGTCGATCGACCATTTCACGGGGGTCGCCAAGCAAGGCTGTCCGCCATTTTTTTTGTCCGCCATTTTTTTTGTCCGCCATTTTTTTTGTCCGCCATTTTTTCTCCCCTTTTCCGGCAGGTGCCTTACCTCCCTTGGGCTGGGCCAGCTGGTGGTCGGCCTGCTCCATCTCTGCCGCTTGCCAGCTACACCTCGGCCGGTGCAGGGGGCGGAACCACGCATGCATGGCGCTCCCGGGCAGGGAAAGTCCTCGACTTACGACCAGTTGGGTAGTCCTCGACTTACGACCATTTTAGTCCTCGACTTACGACCGGTTTAGTCCTCGACTTACGACCGGTTGGGGTCACGGCATTAAAAAGGTTGAGAACCACTGATCTAGAAACTGCTGAGAGTCCATGATAATTTTTGGCTCAGGGAAGCTGGCCCTCTTAGCCAGGATCAGTACAATGGGATTCATAAGAGCCTACTCTCACATCCTTCCTGCCATCAAATTCACTGGCCAGAAGGGAAGAGACTACTCTATCTGGTTTCCACCAGTTACTGATGTATAGGCCCTTGAGGAAACATCCCTGCTTGTTTCTCCATCAGCCAGGTTATCAGCATGATAAGCTGGTTGGCACAGGACAGATTACTAGGTTTCTGTTGCCAAACAGTTGTAGGATCCCATCCATCTAAAACAGGCTTTTGGAGAGGAGGAGAGAAACGGATTGAGGTTGTCGGACTCTGGTGTTTGGAGATAGTGTTTTTGTGTGTGTATTGATGAGTGTGCACAGATGTGCAAAGATCTGACTCTCAAGACACCTGGCAATCTGAGCAATGACTCAAGTTGAATATTTCTTCTCTGCATAGCTGTTACAGTGCAGCTATTTATGTCATCAGAACAATACCATGCACACACAAGAGAAAAATACAGGTAGTCCTTGACGTATGATCACAATTGAGCCCAACATTTCTGTTGCTAAGTGAGACATCTGTTAAGTTAGCTTTGACCCATTTTACAACCTTTCTTGCCACAATTGTTAAGTGAATCACTGCAGTTGTTAAGTGAATCTAGTTCCCCATTGACTTTGCTTGTCAGAAGGTCACAAAAGGGAATCACCTGACCTCAGGACATTGCAGTGGTCATAAATATAAGTCAGTTGTCAAGCACCTGAATTTTGATCATGTGGCAGAGATGCTGCAGTGGTCTTAAGTTACTTTTTTCAGTGCTGTTGTAACTTTGAATGGTCACTAAATGAAGCATTGTAACTGCTACACTCAGAAAGAGACTAAGGTTTAGAGAAGCACAATATATACTGACAGAGAGACCCTTTTTTTAAAAAAAATACTAAATTAAGTAATTGAGTGCGCTTAGTGATAATAAAACTGAATTTCTCTTGCAGGAAAAAAATGAGGAAGACAAAAGCATTAATGAAATTGAATATTCTGAGAGATGACATGACAGGACAGAAGTCAGGATAGGTCAGGTAAATCTCCTGGGTCACATCTTATTGTAAGTCCCACTGGCCACTTAATATATCATGTAGGGCAGCACCTGACTATTTGATGTCTTTCAAACATCTCAGAATAACCGGAAGGCATTTAGTTATGCACACAAAGCCTTGCTTTTGTGGTAGTGTGAAATCACACCCACTTGTAAAGAATGTTAGCCTCAGGAAGAAGAACAACACAATGTGTGCTCTGCCAAGGCTTGCATCAAAAACTGGCAAGCTTTGATTACAGGACTGTTATAAAGCTACATGTGATGCTGATTTGTTACCTTTCTTTTTGTTTGCCTGGTGATTTAAAAATAAACACGCAGTTTTTAGGGAACTGCTAGCAGGTGTCGACAGCAAACAGTAGATCTTAGCTGGAAGACCATAAAACACAAAGCTTTTTCTGTCTTTCTGTGATTTGTTCAAATCTGGCACAGAAAATCAGCAAAACATAGCACTACCTCTTCCAGGCTGATTTCTGGTCTTGTTTGTTAGGGCTACCTTTTCTATTTTTATCATCAAGAGTTCAGACATTCCACCAGTACCAATTTTTTGATCGGTAACAGGTTCATTTAACAGACAGCCGCATTCATTTTTTTGAAAAAGAGTTTCTTTTACACAGTCTTTCCAAGAAGAGAATGTCACATGAATTCTCATGAAATAGAAATAGCATTAGCAATAGCACTTAGATTTAAATACTGCTTCATAGTGCTTTATAATCCTCTAAGAAGTTTACAGAGCCAGCATATTGCCCCCAACAATCTGGGCCCTCATTTTACTGACCTTCAGAAGGATGGAAGGCTGAGTCAACTTTGAGCCAGTCAGAATCAAATTGCTGGCAGTCGGCAGAGTTAGCCTGTAATACTACATTCTAACCACTGCATCACTACGGCTCTTGCATTGAAGCTGTTCTCTTGTTGCATCGTTTGATGTCATGCTGAGGAGCAAGTATGTCTTTCATTCTACAACATCTTAGTCCTACTCTGCAACTCTTCTGGTTTCCCGCTGTATTTCAAGAGAAGAGATCTTGAAATGGGGCTTTTTCAGTAACACAGTAGCATCACTGTTGGGTCATTCCCTTGAGAAAGAGTGGGAGAACTTCAACCCAATTTCTCTGCCTACAAATTTGGTGGGGAATTTTGACAGTTCATGTGGGTTCACCTCATCTAACATTATGCCATCTTCTAAGCACCCAGAAGATGCCTACTGGCATGTTTTATCATGTTATGAGAATTTCTTCAGGAATAGGGTGGTGGTGCTAATGGTAGATTTGCCAATCGTCTTATGGCCAGCCTCACCAACTGGCATCCTTGCCAATTAGTTGCCAGTAGTTGTCAATTTTTTCCAGCCCACTGAGAGATACTAAACCTGGGGGCATTATGGATGTTTAAAAGAGCAGAATCAGAAAAGACACACTCTTTTGGAACACTGCCTATTATTGTTGGTAGGCCCACTGGGATTCTTGTGGTAAAACATGTCCTTCCAAAATAATTTGACTTTTTCCTACCTTTGCCTGAAACCTGAAGTCCTACAAAAGCCTGAATCAAAAGATCTTTGGTGCTCTCTGAACACAGAGAGCACCAAGGACCCTTCATTTCAACCCTGAGATACAAATACTCTGCTTTATTGGAATCAAGCTCTGCTGAAGATAGGTCAGGTCTCTCACTCCTCCTCTTTTTCATCTTCTGCAACTGTTTCTTCCCAGTTTCATAGTTAGTTCTTCAAATGACATTATGGGTAGCCACTTTTTTTTACAGATGACCCAGGTGGCATATAAAAATTAGTTATGTAAATGATTTCCATTTAATAGTGGAATGGAGTGCTGTCTGTTTCCTGGAAACTGACCTTTGCTTCCTCTTAAAATCACATTTTTTCTGCTTTATGTAATTCCTTTTCTAAGTTTATGGTGTCATAATCTTTTGAGAAGTTTACTGGAATTAAGAACAGAAACAGACATTCGGGAGAGAAAACAGGAATGTGGAGATCCTGAAAAGAAATAAATAACATAGTAGAAAGGGTCATAAAATGAGCAAAACAAATCAAACTACTTCTTGTCACAAATGTTTTAAAATAGGACATACGTTTTAATGCTGTTTAAATAAAACAGTTTACTGTAGGTCAGTAACTAACAAATCATATTTCAAAATCATAATGACAGTGTTGACAGAGCTCTCTTTCCAGCCAAACACAGACAAATGCAGGACATAATGATTCTTACCACTGGAACCAGATGATGACAATCTGCTTGCTGATTCCCATTGGCTTCCCATTGGCTGGGAAGGAGAGAAGAGGGTGCTGAAGCAGGACTGCAGAGAATCCTCTGATCCCTTGAATGGCACAGTCAAAGGAAAGCAAGGAAAACTGGATGGATCCAAGAACAGAGGAGAGAACCACAGAGATGGCTTCATTGTTTTACAGTGCCTCATCTTCCTCTTTTCTTTCACTCTTTTGAGACATTACTTGTAGTGGTCATGCAGGTGCTGTCACTGCCCTTTGGTTATCAGCTTCTTTCACTGGGTTTGGATCTGGACAGGTTCAGCCATATCATTAAATCAAGGTGGAGTAATGTGAAGCAGCAGAGTTTGGGGGTGGGGCAGGTGTTCGTGAAAGTGGTGGTTTATTGTTTAATTTCTTATTCCTCAATTTCTACAGCAATGGGAAAGATACTTGTAGTATAGCTGTGAATGGTATGACAAGTACCTTGATCTGGAGAATATCTTAGGCAGACCTAATAGTTCCAGAGAAGTGGAAAGTTAAATTGGATCACAATGCCCTTTCTTTCCTCTGTAGATGGTCAGATGTATTTTTAATGGAAAACTGGAGTGATCTGGCTGCCTATGGTGCAGTTAGCTAATTTTAGAACCTCCTCTTACTTTCACAGCTCTTCCCCACTATATGTCTTGGGAATATGCAAACCTTTTGCCAAAAAAATAATAATATGCATGCACAGGTATAACAGGAATGTCTGGAGCCTTGCAGATGTCCAGCCAACTACCAAAGAAAAAACATCAGTTCTAGTAGGTCCAGCATATCTTCTTAACCACATTATCTCTCATCTGTAGCTTCTGGATAATCTTTTTGAATTTAGCCCATTGAACCTTAGGTCTACCAGCCAATTCTGGCTATTCTGTAACAGTCCACAGTAGTGTTTTCATTTATTAGTGAGTAAGAAGGACTCCCCATTTCAGAGAAGGTGTATGTAGTGCTTGATGAAGGGTGTGAGGAACAATATAGGATATGAGAGAGGTAGGATTTACCAAAAAATGGAGTTACCACTGTTGTGGGGAAATCTGGTGTGCTCCTTGCTACATGTTAAATTCCATCAGAGTTCAAGTTGATCTTAGACTCAGGTTTAGCAAAAAAACGAAAGAGTATGATGCCCTTAAACCAGTGTTGGCGAACCTATGGCACGTATGCCAGAGGCGGCACTCAGAGCCCCCTCTGGGGGCACACATGCCATCGCCCCAGCCCTGCCTCCTCCGCAGACCCCTCCTCCCCAGCAGCCCCCCCCGGAAGAGAGTCGCCCCCGGGCACGGCCCACACAGAGCAGCACAGCCAAGGACATGGCAGCCGGGCAGCGGGGACATGGTATTTATTTTTCAATGGATGCTCTGAGGCTGTTCAGCAGAACCAACGTTTACAGGCAATGTGGTAAATCAGTAGTGAGGCTTTCAGTTAAGATTTCTGTTGTACCTGAGAGTAATAGGCTGTCATGAAGAAGAGCACAAATAGAAAATAGCATTCTTCGTGACAGTGTCTGGAGCAGATGCCCTTGAATTGTACTGCACACTTATATTCATGCAGGAAGACAAAAGCCCTATGGCAAAAAATATAATAATAATGTGAGCCCCATGAAAGAATTTAACATATGAAAGATTTGTTTTCCAGTCCTGCTTACAAAATGAGCTTGAAACAGTCAAGGAATTTATAATATGAAAAACTTAGAAGCAAATTTTGTAATGCCAGTATGTAGACTGAATCTTTGATAAAAGATCACATTGCTTTGTACACAAGGAGCAAAATAATGCAACGAGGCTTATTTAGAAAGGCGCACTTGTACCTAGAAAGCACTACTTATATGTACATATCAATTCAAAATTGAAAATGATGGGATATACCAAGAATAATGCTCCAGTATTGGCCACCATCCAAATTAAAGACTAATTTAAGTCAGAAAAATGACTTTGACCCTCAAAAAGAAAATGACAGAAAAAACCCACCCTCAGGGAAAAAAAAGCTTTGAAATGGGACACAATAAATGCAAACATCATAATTGATGCATACCTAGAAACAATGTTCAGCATATGGCCAACATTGTCACAAGTGGAAAGAAAAGTCACATGATTAAAATGTGCAAAATTTAAAAAAACAATTTATTTATTTATTTATTAATTTAATTTATATACCGCCCTTCTCCCGCAGGACTCAGGGCGGTGCACAGCATATTAAAACAAGTACAAATACAAAATACAAAAAATATAGACCCCTATAAAACCAAATTAAAAACCAAATATTAGAAGCTGTTATTCCTATTAAAATTATTCTTAAAATCATCCCTAAGTAAAATCCT
>NW_015392240.1:14457-21117 GCF_001527695.2 Protobothrops mucrosquamatus | reverse complement strand
TAAAGTAACAATTGAATGGTCCACTTACATCTGTAGTTTACAAGACAAATAGATGGAAGCCTTACAAAATTGCCTGGATCCAAACATTAAACAAGTGTATAGACAGATAGCATTATTAGCAGAACTGACAGGCACAAACAAATTCTCTAAGCCAAATGCATCTTCTGGGCTGTGGTCCCCAACCTTTTGGGCACCAGGGACCAGTTCCATGGAGATAGGTTTTTCCATGGACCGAGAGTGTGTGGTTTTGTGTGCTGACTGCATCCCACGGATGGGGCTTTGCTTGTTTGTGCAGACCAGTTGCTGGCATGCAGGGGCCCGGAACCGGTCCATGAACGGGGGTTCGGGACTGCTGGCATATACCACTGGTTGAAGAAAATACTGGACTATGTATATTTAATGTACCATATGGTTGATCAGCTTTAAATGCAGGCTCTTAGGATTGTGTTCTGGGCTTAAAATTTTTCACTGTATCCTGTAACAACTAATGGAAGGCTTACCACTAATGATATACACAATTGTCCTACTTGTAAAGGGGTTCACAGAAGAAAAACATGGTCAGTGGTAATAGAAAAAGCCTAGTTCTCAAATATTAAGTTGAAAAAAAAGCTATTTTTTAAAAGTTCAGGAAATACAGCATCTGGGAGAAATAGATGCAAAAAATGGCCAGACCAGCCAAAAAGAAAGGCAAGTGTAGATGTGCCAAACCTTGCCTGCCTGCGAGAGGTTTAGAGGAGCATGGGAATGGTAAATTTAATCTCAGAATTTTACCTGCCTATAGCACAAATCCCAGTTTCCCTGCCTATATCATAAATCCCAATTTGTCTCCCTGTATTACAAATCTGGGGGGGGGATAATTACTTTACAAAGACACTTGGCTTTACCTTCAGCATAGGACAAGGGCCTAAATTATGTAAAGAGTATTCTAAGCTTAAAACCATTTTTTGTAATTTATGATTCTTCTAAAAGAAATAAAGTCTTCACACATGTTATTATACAAATAACACAGAATAGACATGTGATCAAGAAACCACACCATTTAACTGAAAGAGTATTGAAAGTTTTGTTGAAGGAAAAGTCTTTGTCATGGTTCAGTCCAAGCCAGGAATAAACAACATGGCGACTGCTTTAGAAAGAAGGTTGCAGTTTATTGAAGAGGAGAGCCAGATAGAAAGATGGCTCTGGAAGAAAAAAGAGAGCACATGTAGGGAGTGGGGTTTTATACCCTCTGGAGCCGTTTGTTTGGAGTTGTTCCTGTGGCATGAACTTTAACCTGAGTCTGAGTGTGCCCTTTGGCATCTGTTGGTTAATCTTATTATGTCCTGTCTTAGAGTTTGGGTGGGGTATGTAGATTTTAGGTGTCTTTGTCTTCTTAATCTTCTAGCTGGGGGCCTCCAACCTTCCTGGATGGTTTACATCTGCATTTCTACAGAGCTGGTTTCTGCTTGGGGGAGGGAGACTTGGGGCTATTAAAAAAACTGGGCATGCTTTTCTGCCTCTTTAAGATCCTTTGAGGAAATATATTTTTCTGCCCTTTTAATATTTTCTTCTCTGGGGGGCTGACTTCCCATAGTTTCACAAGTAAGTTATTTTATTTAGAAAAAGAGGAATGTGAGAAACTTGAACCTCTTTTAAGGGAAGCTCCTGCTCATGTTCCTTGCAATAAGTTTAGTTCCTTTGTGGTTCAAGTCAGACATGGAACTAAGCTGATCTTCAATTAGTTTACTTCTTGTGTCATTGCCTCCTCATAAATGAGCACAGAGGGGCCAAATTTTGTACTTTCCCATCATGTATTTGATTATTCGGTTAAATGAACTGCCTGAAATGTGTTATCATGATGTGCCATTGCATAAGGGAAATTGGGAAACAACCTCCTAGGATTAACTCTTAAAAAAACAAAAAGCTTAATATAGATCCAGATGTTGCACATGGCTTTGATATTTAAAATATTCAGTGCACAGGTTTCGGTAGTAAAAACACTGCACTTTTTTCTCTGGAAAATTAAAGGTCAAGTAGTCTGGGAAGTATCAAAAGTTCCTGCATGACAGGCAGACTTTATAGCTTGGGGAAAAATCACTTACATCCCTCTTCCCTCCATTCTTCTGAATGAGCTGTGCTGCCAAGAATGTTGTTTATTGCTCAAGTAAAGCATCGTAAAGGGAATTGCCGCTGAGCAATCTGCTCATGGATCATCCTAATGGACAAAGTTACAAATTATTCTGATGACCTTGGTATCCATCCTGTCTTGTGTGTGTGTGTGTGTGTGTGTGTGTGTGTGTGTGAAGACACAGAGGGTTTGTAGGAATACATATTGTAACAGAAAATTACTTGCCTTCAGTCTACTAATGCTTAGCAGGGAATTCTATTTGGGAAAAGGCCCTACAGAGGCCTATTACAGTTGAAGGTAACCTGGAATTAATGTTTTTGGATCAAGAAAAGCCAACACAAGTTATGACCCACCAAGCAGCAGCAGCCAGGGGTTTTGTATGTCCATGGGATCTTTATGTAAAAAAGGATATTGAGACTCTAGAAAGAGTACAGAGAAGAGCAACAAAGATGATTAGGGGACTGGAGGCTAAAACATATGAAGAATGGTTGCTGGAATTGGGTATGTCTAGTTTAATGAAGAGAAGGACTAGGGGTGACATGATAGCAGTGTTCCAATATCTCAGGGGTGGCCACAAAGAAGGAGTCAAGCTATTCTCCAAAGCATCTGAAGGCAGGACAAGAAGCAACAGATGGAAATTAACCAAGGAGAGAAGCAACCTAGAACTAAGGAGAAATTTCCTGACAGTTAGAATAATTCATCAGTGGAACAACCTGCCTCCAGAAGTTGTGGGTGCTCCAACAGTGGAAATTTTAAAGAAGAGACTGGACAAGTATTTGTCTGAAATTGTTTAGGGTTTCCTGCCTGAGCAGGGGGTTGGACTAGAAGACCTCCAAGGTCCCTTCCAACTCTATTGAAGTTGTTGTTATTGTCGTCATCATCATCATCATCTTTACATTGGCATCTGCATCTATATATCTGAAATGGTGAAGTTCCTCATTTTATCTTGGCAGGTTGATTTTAATCTCCACTTCTGCATGGCTGCCTATTTTCCTTTGCTACTTAGAAGCAGAACACTACTTTACAGTATCTCATGAGCCAGGGTGACTCAATGGTTAGAATACAGTACTGCAGGCTAATTCTGCTGACTGCCGACTGCCAGCAGTTTGGTAGTTTGAGTCTCACCGTCTCAAGGTTGACTCATCCTTCCGAGGTTGGTAAAATGAGGACCCAGATTGTTGGGGGCAATATGCTGACTCTGCAAACTGCTTAGATAGGGCTCTAAAGCACTATGAAGCAGTATATAAATCTAAGTGCTATTGCTATTGCTATTTGCTTGGATATCCAATAAAGTGAATTACCCTAGGAAGATGTGCACAGTTGTTGCATGAGCCTGATAAAAGACAGACCACTTTAATGACTAGCAGAAAGGTGCCATGCTCACCTAAGATCCAAAGACATCTTCCAAATCATTTTCAAAGTATGCATAGCAATAAAAAAATTGGGGGAGTAATATGTGGAAGCCTACCAGTTGAATTTAGTTGATTCACCTTGCATAAAAATAGAAGTGTCAAACTTTCTATTTATTTAATTGGGCAACAAACATATAGGTGTTTTTTTTCACTTTGTACCACTCCTTTTCTCCAAGGGGTGCACTGTGGTCTCCTTTCTATTTTACCCTCATAATGCATTTAAAAAGAAGAAGATTTAAATTGACAACACCCTTTCATCATGAGGTCTAGTGGGCATTTTGGTTTGAGCCACCATTATCCAGGCTGATCATTTTTTCCAGGGCACAACAGTATAATTATGTATATAAACCTTTGGTACCCCTGTAGAATTTTGTCAAGGTAAGAGCATTCCATCCTACTTATGTTTAAGGAAGTAAAACATCTAAAACCAGGAAGTAATGTGCACCTAGAAATTATCTCTTTCTTCAGCAGAAAGGGGGATCATTGGTGCTTACTTTGAAAAGTCATCAGCAAGTAAAAATTCCAAACAGGTTTCTTCAGTGATTAGATTTTTGTAAAGGTGGAATTATCAATGTTGGCATGCCCATTTCCAATCTCTATGCTCCTCAGTTGACTCTGATTTATGTCATTGAAATCACTTGATTTCTGTCTAAGGTAATGGGTGACAAAACCTAGCTTTTACTCGCTTTAAAACTGCCTTGGATGGTGTTTGTATAGGTGGAAAAATACTACTTTGGCACTGGTTCTGCTAAGAACAACTTAAGCCTGTCACTCATGGGCTAGAAACAAGAAGAAGCCAAGCAATATCATATGGACAAGGCAGAAAGAAGATATTGGTAGCCCATAACTGTGCTACACTATGGTGCTTCGAGAGCCACAAAATGGGAAAAGATCCTCTCTCCCTTCATATGCTAGGAGTACAATGAAGCCCTAGATTGTCTACTGATATATTCATTTTCTGTGAAGCGCAGTGGCTTAAAGATGCTGGAGAAGGCCTGTATGATGGTGGTTTGAGTCCTAGCACTGCATGGCAGAGTGAGCTCCTGTCACTTGCCTCAGTGTCTGCCAACATAGCAGTTTGAAATCATGCAAATGCAAGTAAATAAAGAGGTACCACTTCGGTGGGAAAAAGATGGCAGGATCTGCCTGAATTCAATGCCCGAATGAGAGGTGACATTGGTGGTGGAAAAAAACATCGATACTGCTGCGGAACGTCATCAAACTTTCTGAGGGTGGAGCTAGTTCGCCCCCTGTGGTGTACTCTAGATAGCATGTGAGCATGAATTGAATGGACTAGCAATCATCAGCAGCCAAACAACTACTTTGTATTAACTCTAGTCTCCTAGCTAATGTAACATTACCATACACTAAATAATAATAATATCCATTTTCTGCCAAAATAAGTCTCATGGCATCCCTTTAAAGAATCCTGCAAACTGTGGTATGCTATGAAGTTGAAAATTGCCCAGTCTTGTTCTCCTTCTGTTATCCCTAGTGGTCTACAAGGTAGCATAGCTAATTTCTTATGTGGCTCCAGGACTAACCTCAAGTACATCAAAGCTCTAGCTTTTCTCTCATGGAATTCTTATACAATGGAAGCAGCCATGGGTAAGAGCCATTACCTCAGGTAACATAAGGATCTTCAGAGCTGTGTGGTCTAAGATCCCAGGTAATAGTTTCTATTCACAGCTGCAACACCAATAGAAGAAAGGAGGACTCTGAATCCATGTTTCCTGCCCTATCCCCTTCTCTCCATAAAAAGAGGAAATAAATGTACTGCTAAATAGGCTGAATCTCAATTAATTGGAATTTTTGTTTAGGGTACAACGTTTCTAGCAGTTCTCCTTAGCTTAACATTGTATTGCATAATGAAATGTATGGAAAAAGGGCAGGCCCTGGGAAAAATCTAATCTAATTTCCCATGAGACTCTTCTGGAGACAGCAGGAAGCTAGCTATCCAGATCATTTCAAGTTCAGTGGCTTCCTATAAGCTGTGTAAGCTAGTCAGGGAACAATATAATTGAAACCCAAAGCACATCAAGTGTAAGTCCCAGCGGGTGAAGCTTTGCCTGCTAAAAGAAATGATATGGTCACAGTGCTGCATGCTTGTTTTGTATCTCCCCAATCTTATTGATTATGGTCCACCTAGTGCCCTCCCAATGGATTGCACATGCTAGCATGCCAAACACTGAAAGAATGCATGAAGAGATCAAACACTGCAGCCTAGCTACCTCTGCTGATGTTGTTGCAACCTTGATCATTGTTATCCTTCCCCTTTTCCTTCGTTAATTTTCTTTTTCTTCTTCTTCAAGAAAATGCATATATGCTGCCTCTTGGCCACACAGTTTTCACATCAGTGTACAGAAAGTCAGAATGTGTGTATCATTACAAAAGCATAGATTTCCCCCCCCCCCCACCTCAGCAATAAACATACTTCCAACATCATAGATCTAATAAACAGGATTGGCCATTAGCAATGCAAATGCTAAAGATTTTAGATCAGGTTGGAGAGCAGTTCCTTCTCAAATGTTAGAGTTTCGTTTCTGAAAATTGGGCTAGGTTTTATTGTTAACCAATTGTCGGACTGCAACAGTGTAAAAGGTATCTGTGGTGTTTGCTATGAGTCACATTGTGCAAACAAGGTTGTTCTGGCCTGCATCTTAGCAACCAGCTAGAGGTTGTCTAAACAAGACAGTTCTCTGGGAACACCCAATAGGCAACATCTTGAGCAAACATGTTATATCCTGAGGAAATAAATGAATGGCAAAGCCTTACCTCTGTTGTCATCTCTTACTCCTTCAAACTCTAATTGATAGAGTAATCCTGTCAATCAAGGATATGAAACATTAAGCCTTGAGCAAAAAATACTGTTGATGCCTCCCTTCATGCTCATCAGATTCTTGTCCCCACCTGGTATTACTTTTTAAAAAGATTCTTTGCATAATAAAATAATTGTTCTATGGCAACATGCCAACTTCCAGCATCAGCTTTAATTTCCAGTAGTGGCTGAGTCTTTGAAAATGCAATAAAAAAAAAAAATCTTTACTATATGTTTAAGAACAGAAAGAAAAGGAAAGTTTGTGTGTAGTTTATGTGTTTGTGTGGGGGGCCTATATGTGTATAATATATATAAGCATTTCA
>NW_015392240.1:0-12253 GCF_001527695.2 Protobothrops mucrosquamatus | reverse complement strand
ACCCTGTCCACGTCCTCGGGAGCAACAGAATCAAACTCCTCCCATACAACCGTCTCAAGACCTGCTTCCGTCTCCTCCCCCTGGGCCAGCCAGTCGGAGTCCAAGCCTTCCCGGATCCGCGCGACTTTGTCATACAGATATTGCGCAAAGTCCTCGGCCCTCCCCTCCAGGGGATCCCCCCCTCCCCTCAGTTGGAGGACTTCTTTTATTTAGTTGACACTAACTGCTGGGATGGTTGTAATCATCCTGTTGCCTCATCGCCTGCCGTTTACAAATAGACCTCAACTTACGACCACAGTTGAGCCTAACATTTCCATTGCTAAGCAAGGCCGTTGTTAAGTGGGTTTTGCCACATTTTATGACTTTTTTTCACCTAGTTGTTAAGCGATTGCTAAATGAATCATGCGGTCATTAAGTGAATTTGGCTTTGCCCATTGACTTTACTTGGTGGAGGCCAGTTGGGAAGGTTACAAATAGTGATCACATGGCCCCAGGACAGTGCAACTGTCATCAATACAGTTGCCAAGAGCCCAAATTCTGATCACATGACCGGGATTTCTGCAACTATCATAATTGGGAAAACCAGTCATAAGTCCCTTTTTTAAGCACTGTTGAAAAACTTTGAATGGTCACTAAACAAATGGTTGTAAGTGGAGGATGACCTGTACTGATCATTTGCCCCCAAACCTATAGCTGTGAGTCTTTAAATTTTAGTCTGTGATCTCCACTGATGGGAAGCAGAAACATTGAACTGTAGTTGATGTAAAATAATAGCCAGCTTGCCAGAAAAATTCTAGATTTCCCCATTAAGGCACTTTTAGCCCCATCTCATATTGCTCATGTCTCAGAAATGATGAGAAATATGTCCAAGGTCTGACATGTTTCTATAAAACATCCTTTCCCTGCCCAGATGCTTTCCACCTTCATTGAGTTATGGCTCCCACATTATATAACTACTTCCTTAGCAGCTACTTATAGTTTCTGGACTCAGAGTAAGGCTTATCAGTTGGACCATATTATTCTTTATCATTACACCAGGCTGAGGGTGGAAATGTGAGGATGAAATTCTCTGTAAAGTCTTTCCCATTTTTAGAGCTTTTTCTTCACTGATTTGTGTCTTGTCTCTTGGTTGTTGTGACGGTGTGCCTTTGGAAAGTTCTGAATGTTCCACCGTATGAGCTTGTAAATCTGCACATTCGTGAAACAGCCATAATTACTTTGATTTTTATGCAATAGCAGAAAAGAATGGAGATTAAAAAAAAGGGCTGTTATTTCTCAGACCCTTAAGTTAGTGCCAGCATCCCATCACTTATTCCCAAACACTAAGGGGCTGAAATGTTTTCTCTTTTGTTTAGTTATTCCTGGCACGTTTGAAAAAACAAAAGAACGTTGGGCATATAAGTTACAGAGATCACCAAGAATGAAAGATCGTCACATGCTTGAGCTTTTGAGATGGAAAACTATTTTTCTTACCTGAAATAACACTTAGCAAAATCAGCCAACAACTTTCTGCTTCAGGTACAGCATCATTTGGGAGTGCAAAGTGAAGCCTATAAGTTCTGTAATACTAGGATTCTGTACTACTAGCATTCACCTCTTTTCAGATTGTTCCTCAATATCTTTGCCACTAAATGTTATCAGTCTCCCGAGGAACTGAGTGTGGACAATGCAGAAAACTGTACAATATGGGGCATTACTTTCGACAGAGATAATTGAATTGATCGACAGAGATAACTGAGTACACAAGATTCCAAAAAGCAGATGATTTAGAGTAACTAATCCCATGTTCTTGTTTTGGCAGCCCAGGAATCAGGAGGAAGAGAGGTTTTTTTTTTTATCATGAGATCTTGACATGTAATGGTTGTGGGCAACATATATCCATTTTGAACATCTACCCTACCCACCCTTTGCTATAATTTTTCTGATCTCCCAAACAGCCTTTTAATTACTTGACCATTATTTTGTAGATGATTATTTTGCAGTGACTCTGCAGATGACACAAAATGATTAAAATGAACAAAGATTAAATAAAGATTAAAAATGAAGAAGTCGGGCAACATGGGGATAGGGATCTTTACCCCATCAGCCACCCCCAGAATAGAGGGGCCCTATTGGAGCCCCAGGTCAGCCAGAAAAGCCAGGTTTTAAGGCTCTTCTGGAAGGCCAGAAGCACGAGGGCTGACCTCACTTCTGGTGGGAGAATATTCCAAAGGGTGGGGAGTCACAGCAGAAAAGGCTCTTCTCCTGAACCCCATCAACCGAGGTTCTTTGGCAGACAGGATCCAAAATAGGCCTATTCTGCTGGAGTGACTGGAATGGGCCAATCCCATTGGGGTGAGATGATTTGTCAGATAGAGCCAAGGTAGAGCATTCTCATTTACAAAACAAATATAAACCTGGATATTCCATTTTCAGAAATGGAGAAATTGGGCAGTTATTAATATTTTATGACTTTGAATTAGCCCAAGAAAGTTGTTGCCCTAACAGGGCTTTTGGATCTGGCAGCTTACTAGATATTGATATTGCTGAGTGAAATGAAATGAAATGAAGCTGGGATCAAGTTTTCCATTTAATCTCCCGTTCAGATTCTGAGTTGGAATTGCTTGTCATGACTGAACTTAGTTATGAATGTTTGACACAAAGGTCTCGTAATATATGTGCTCAGATTAATGGAAGCTGCACACAGATATTCCCTCGTGACTCCTGAATCATAAGTCCGAGCATTTGCAGAAGAAACATTTTGCCATCTACCTTGGATTGTACAAGGCCGGTGTCCTTATTCTATTTGCACATTATTTATCAAAGGGAAGGGAAGCATGAAGAAGGTAAAGGGCAATATATGATCAGACAAGCCTAAGCACCCTCAGAACTTCAAAGCAGCAAGAGAAAACAGAGGCTTCTACTGAGTGAGGGGTGGAGAGTCCAATCCTCCCAGGGCCTGTGATTTGACCTTCAGTTTAACAGCCACTTTGATCTGAGTAGAACAGAACTGAAGCTTTACAAGCACACTTTAACATCAATTGCAGCTCTTTTAGGGGAGAACCCTAAACTCTGTAATGGGCCAATAGCCCAGGCTTAGGTGGCATCAGCATGTATAATCTTCCTATGTGTGACCTGATAACCACTCAGTGATAAAAATGTCTATTAGATCAAAAAAGAGAAAGTTACAAATTCTGAATGTTAAATTTTTGTGTGTGATGGCACATCCCTCGTGTATAAACACTTGCATCTGTGCTCTCAAACTCTTTTCTGTTTATATGCATATAGATAATGTGAGGGCTGCTTTGGACAGCATAATCAAGGCAAAAATGTATTATGAATCAAGGAGCTATTGTATAATCAAAGAGAACCATATAGATCAGCGATCTGAACTGTACATTTAAAGCCACAATGTGGCTTCTGCTTCTGCTCTGCAAGAATGTAGTATGACTTTTGTTTGGCATAAATTAGTGGAGCAGAGGAATGCTGTGGATATAATTTACTTGGACTTCAGTAAGGCATTTGACAAAGTAGACCAGAACCTACTACTCGAGAAGATAAAAAAATGTGGGTTAGACAGCATCACCACCAGATGGATCCGTAGCTGCCTGCCTCCAGAAGCGGTGAACGCGCCAACACTGGAAGTTTTTAAGAAGAAACTGGACAGCCATTTGTCTGAAATGGTATAGGGTTTCCTGCCTGAGCAGGGGATTGGACTAGATGACTTCCAAGGTCCCTTCCAACTTTATCATTATTATTATTATTATTAAATCAAGTATCAACTCATTGGAATAACATCTTGTTTTGGAGCAGATCCATTCCTTTTTTCATTTTTTCTTTGTTTTTTTATAGTTAAGAATATTCTTTGCATTGATCAGGAGAGTGACAGAAGCAGTAATTTCTTTTCTGGCCATTACAAGCAAACCAACACATTTTCTCCCATTGATTTCAGCAGAGGGAAAAAGCTTGAGGACAAGCCCAAACCTTTTGCCAGTTGAGAATTATTGGGTATATCCAAACTGCATGACCTCTCTCTTCACCTCTGGGGGATCTCTTTGGTGTACCTGTGGCCTCTGGAATGCCCTCCTCAGAACCACAGGATTTGCAATACTAATTGTAGAAATGGTTTAAACAGTGCTGAGCAAATGTAGTTTCCAAGGATATCTTATTTTCATTAAGTATATTGAATTTCATAGATGCATTGTGAGCTAGCTAGCTTTGCTTTTTAGAAAGAAAAGTCTTGTGATCTGTTTATGTATAAATAAACATCCTTCACTTCAAATTTCATAGGTCATATTCTACAGAAGGACCATGAAGTGCCTGACATTAAGCACTTTGCTATTCATATCAGTACGCTTATGAAATTTCTTACCTTTCAGACAAAGTAGGCTGAAAACATTGGGCTACCAGCAAAGGGCCTGGCTAGTTGGACGTGAGCTGATTCAGTCTGAGCTAGTTCAATACAAAACAAAAGCTTTTCTCCAGCCTTCCTGAACTGCAGAAATGCACATATAGTTTAAACATATTAAACTTTGTCCTACTACCCACTTAGAAGACATTGGTGCCTTCTAATGGATTTGTGCCAAACTGGGATAGAGCAGTACCATTACGCCTTGTCATCTGGATATTTTCGCTGAGGCAACATTAATGCCACTTTACCATTTTTGAATAATCAGATTGCTCTTTTAATCATGTCTAAGCTTATAACATATTGATATCTGTTGATCCACTTCACTTGTACTCCTCGGAAACCCAGCATATTGAAATATGGTTTGCTAATTTGCAACCGGATCACCTATTAAGATAATCTTGAATTCCGTTTCCTTCTTAAGCATTATCTGCTCTTTCAATTTGGTGTCCTCTTTTGATAAATATTCTGTATTTCTTCCTCTCTGTCATTGATGATGATAACATCTACATTGTTATTTTTTTTTCTAATTTGACAAAGAAACTTTTTTTTTTAAAAAAAAAAGAAAGATGCTTCCAGATGTCAATCAAAAGCTATTGGTTTGGTTTTTCATCTTTTCCTTTAGGACATATTTTCTCCAGAGAGGAAAAAAAGGGAATGTCAGGCAAGGGTTCATAAAGAGGGCATCATCTATATTTTTTAACAATTGCAGTTGTGCAAAAACAAAACAAAAACCCCCAATCCTATTGTCAGCCTCTTTTCTTTCAGGGTAGTTTGGCATTTCCAACCAATTCTGGAAACTCTTCAACACTTCGGAAGAGTATCAAGTTGTCAAAAGTTGGTGAAAACCAATGATGAAAAAGCAGGCACTTTAGAATGGGCAAAATATTTATAATATACATTCTTGGATAAAAAGGCTTCCAGGTTAGGTGGGTATATTTTCAAGGTTGTCCTTTTGTTTAATAATCCATCTGATAGAAAATTGCAACCTCTTGTAGAAAAACAAACCACTGACTAAAGTTTATTATGTTAATTATGTCCAGAATCACGGAGAGAGAATAAAAACAGGAAATGTTGCAACAGAAATGAGCAATTATTTGTAGTGCGTCCTGATATCAACAGATGAATCCATAAAAGGTTTATTTGCTGACAGTCTCCACGCATCTCCAGGAAGTGACCCAAGTAAAGCAATAGATATACCGATTCCAAGAAAGAGGGGCTACTTACACACAGAAAATCCTTGCAGGGCATTTGACAGGTGCTGAAACAAAGCCCCTGAATCCTGTTTATACAGACCAGGTTGCCCAGACAGGAAGGGCTGACACTACAAATCTAAATCCGCCTCCAAAAAATTCTGGCACAGGATACTTAACGCTGGCCAAGTCTGCCTAGGCTGGAAATTCCAAGCTGTTTTTTTTTGTCCTCAGTTTCCCCATCTTTTCAATGCATACAGAGGGTGGGAGATGTATAAAGTTTAAAAGCAATTTATGGCTCTGGCAAGTTTGGAACTCCACAATTTCTGCTGTGGGTTTGGAAAGGAAGCACGAGAAGAGGTTTACATGAAACAAGATTACTGGATTGATATCACTCCCGTTGAAACCTCTGATGTTGGGAGCAGGAGGCGACCTTGATAGACAAGTCAGATACATGTTTTGTTGCTATGTTCAATACAGCATGAGTGGACTTCTGTTTATGCAAGATAATTTTGTTTTCTTCCTGCCTCAGAACAGATGCAGAGGTTGCAGGGGAGAAAAAGAATCCAACTCCACTCTCCCGGTGCCCTTTTGAATTATGTATGGCTCCCACTTTCCACATATTGATAGTTCTATATAAACTTTGCACAGTTATCTTTTTTCCCCTTAAAAAATAGTTCCCTGTTGTTTCCTCTGCATATTCTTGTTATAGTAAGGGAAAAAGCAAGCAAGCAATCCCCCTATGTTCTCTCAAGATGGTAACAAGATAATCCAAAAGAGGAGGAGGAGGAGGAGGAGGAGGAGGAGGAATTCATTTCCTGAATTTTGGTTGCTTAACAATAGCTAGAACTGCAGGTGAATTTTCCCCCATGCAAACAATATCCCCTGTTTTGCTCACAATGCCTTCCTATCTCCTTCTTTGTGTCAGGGGTCAGACCCCTGAAACCAGTCTCCTCCTCTGCCACTGAAACTTAAGATAACTTAAGAAATAGCAGATAAAACTTAAGATATAGCAGATAAAACATGAAAAGAGAGACCTCTGTGACAAAAGCTCTTTGTCAAGATAAGTTTGCACATAGCCAAGAGGAAGAGCAATCAATATTGGAGTTCGAGTTGATGACCACAACATCCAGATCCGTTAAACAGGACAGTTTTAACCCTTCTCCTATTTGACTGCATGCTATTACTAACAACAGAAAAAGTGTGCCAAGAAAATAAAGTTCTGTAATAATAAAGGCAACAGTTCAAAATGAACAGTATGTTCCCATTGCAGCCTAAGATTTAAATGCCTCTTGGGTCTTTTTAGTCTAAAAGGAACAAGAAGGCCTGAAAGTCAATTTTCAGATACAAGGAAGGAAGGAGGGAAAGGTTAATGTGTAAACTGAGAGAGAAAAGGGAACACGTAAGTCACTCTAGGCTGGAATTGGCAAAGAAACAAATAATTGGAAAGTTGACAATATGACCTGTGACCTGTTCACCAGTTATTAAGGGCACAGATCACACATTAGCACTTTGCCCAAGGTGATGCCCTCCAGCAGCTGCTGTTTTAACTCTTTGTCTCCCCTTCCTCCTACGCTCTTTCTAGTCATGCTGGAATCCCAAGTGAGCCTTTATAGATCTGCATCCCAAATTCATTGTTTTCAAATTGGCCTTTCCATGCTCCTAAAAATTTCAGATCTAATTCAGCACTAAGCACACTGGTGCTCTGCAGTTATCCTGAACTTTCCCTGGCTACTATAGCCAGTAGAAAAGGTTGATGGAAGAATATCAGTTACCTTTTCCTGATACCAGTGGATAGGAACAAGTACATTGGTAGTACAGTATGAGAGCTAAGAAGCAAGACCAAAACCTCAGAAAAATAGGGTACAGAAGCATATTTATTACAGAATAAGAGAATAACAGATTTGGAAGGGACTTTGGAGGTCTTCTAGTCTAACCACTGCTTAAGCAGGAGACCTTATACCATTCCAGGCAAATGACTGTCCAATCTCTTCTTTAAAACCTTCAGTGTTGGAGCATCCACAACTTCCAAAGGCAAGCCTTTCCATTAATTAATTGTTCTCACTGTCAGGAAATTTCTCAGTAATTCTAGGTTGGATCTCTCCTTGATAATCTTCAATTGGTTAATTTTTGTCCTGCCTCAGGTGCTTTGGAAAATAGGTCAACCCACTCTTCTATATGATAGCCCCTCAAATACTAGCAGACAGCTATCCTGTCACCCCTAATCCTTTTCTTTGTTAGGTTAGACATACCTAGTTCCTTTAACCAATCATCGTACAACTTAGGCTCCAGACCCCAATCATCTTTGTTGCTCTTCTCTGCACTCTTTCTAAAGTCTCAACATCTTTTTTTGCATCATGGATACCAGAACCGTGAGGTCTTTCCAGTGCAATATAAAATGAAACTAATACTTCACATGCTCTTAATACTATTCTTCTGTCCACAACCTAGGACTATATTGGCTTTTTGGGCAGCTGCAGCCCACATCATACTTAAATGGTTGTCCATTAGGACACCTAGGTCCCTGTCACAGTTACTGCTGTTGAGCCAAATATAAACTATTCTATACTTGTATCTTTGGCTTTTCTTGCCTTACTTTTCTCACCACTGAATTGCATTTTATTGGATAGGGTGTAGTGTTCACGTTTGTGAAGATCCTTCTGTATCTTGAGTCTATTGTCTAAATTGTTGGCTATTCTCCCCAGCTTATTGCTGTCTGTAAATTGATGAATTACCCTTCTATTCCCTCTTCTAAATCATTTAGGAAGGTGTTAAAAGTACTGGGCCTAAGACAGAATCTTGAGGTACCTCACTACATGCTTCCCTCCATTTAGATGTAGTTTGATTGAGGACTACACGTTGAATGTGGTTGGTCAACCAGTAATGAATCCATCTGGTGGTGATGGTGTCTACCCCACATTTTTCTATCTTACCAAGAAGTAGTACTTTAGTATTACTTTGTCAATTCTAGTCTGGTTATTGTCTTGTCTATGAGACAGAAGATCTGGCTTGATATGATAGCTTTCTATCAGTATTTTAGATGCTGACATAGAGAAGAGTGGTTCAACCTATTCTCCAAAGCACCTGAGGGCCGGACAAGAAGCGATCTTTCTTTTAGGCCAGTTTGGTCTCTCCAATATTCAGTAGGCCTTCCTGATATACTACTGTAGCTTCAGTGCATCCTCTAGCACAGTCAGTCAGATGTTCAAATTGGATTTGGACTCATCTATTGAGTCCTTCCCAAGGACCTGGGAAAGGCAGATGTTGATGTTTAATGGTGTTAGAAGTATCATTACAGGATGTAAGCTGTTCCAAGTAAAGCTGCCCTTTGCAATTGACTGATGATGATTTTATCAATGCTAATGGTGTTCAAGTGGTGCTCCAGATGTTTTGAATTACATCCAAGCTGTGTGTTACTATTGGTACTCTCTCTGCTTTCTTTTCATCATCATCATTCTAGCCATTGTCTATCCACTACAGGATGAAGGCTTCTTCCGCATGTTTCCAACCAACAAGGTCCTGAGCTTTGTTTTGGAAGTTGGGCCCACAATACTTGTTGATGTTGTACATCCATCTTGTTTTAGGTCTCTTTTCTGGATGCTTTATCAAGTGGAATTCATTCTATGACTGTCTTACCTGTCCATCTGTTATCAGTTCTTCTTGCTGTGTGACCAGCCTATTTCCATTTCAGTTATTTTACTCTCCTTGATGATAGTGTATACTTTCATTTGTTCTCTAATCCATGTGCAGGTCTATCTTGTCTTGTGATGCCCAGCATGTATCTTTCCATGGCTCTTTATGCCACTTGTAGCTTTTGTACTGATTGTGAGGTTAGTGTCAATGTTTCGCTGGTGTATGTTAGAACAAGCAGCACACACTTATTGAAGACTTTTCAGACATAGAGGGAGGTTGTTTTTGTAAATTATGCTTAACTTGCCGAATGCCTGCCAACCACATTTAACACATCATTCAATTTCCTTTATTGTATCACTTTCCATTGAGATCTGTTAACCAAAGTTCTGACCAAAATCTGTTGACCAAGATATAGTGTTCTACTATGTCTAGTTCTTCTCCAGATATAATTTTTTCTTTCTTTGGTGAATTTATTAAAGCTTACCTGGCTCTTTTTCAGGTTCATTTTTAAGCCAAATAGTTTCCCTGCTTTGTGCAGCTCTTGTGTGTGGTCTTTGTAACTTTTCTGCATCTTGTGAGAAGAGAACAATCATCATCTGCAAATATTAAGTGATTTAAATAAGTAGGCGCCATTGGTTTTTATTTCATCTTTTGCTCAGTCTAGTTTGCAAAATACTTCTTCAAGGCAGGCTGAGAAAAGGATAGATGATATTGTATCACCTTGTCATACACTTCATTCTATGTTGATTTCCACTTTAAGATTGTTAAGGCAAATTATTGCCATTGTTTTTTCATATATTGATAGTAATAAGTTTATGTAAACAATGCCCATGCTTTGGTTGAGCAATGCATTAATTTTTGCTTGCTGGAATACTGAGTCAAATGCCTTTTCGTTTTCAATGAAAGCCAAGCACAGAAGCATGATGTACTCATTGCACCTTTCAATGACAACAAGATCCATTGTGCTGTAATCCTGCCTGCTCCTTTGGCTGTGCATCATTTAATATTCTCAAAACCCTTTTGATATTATCTTAGTGAAAATCTTGTAGATGACTGAAAGAAGGCTTATTGAGCGATAGTTCTTTAAATCATCTTGGGGCCCTTTCCTGTGTATAAGAATCACTTCAGCAATTTTCCATGGGTTTTTTTTTCTCTGAGGCATCTCGAGTATAATTTGCTAGTATTTTGTGTAAACTGTGACCACCAGCTTTCAGCATTTCAACAGTAACACAGTCATTTCCTGAAGCTTTGCCATTTTTCATTGATTTTCTCTCACTTGATACTTCTACTAGTATGACTGGCATTTCCTCTTTGGTGGGTGTTGTTACTTTTGAATGATCTTGATCTTTGTACAACTCTGTATAGAATTTTCCAAATATTTCTAGCATTTCCTGTTTTGTTCTACACACAGAGCCATCATCACGTTTTAATGCAAAAACCTTCTTTCTTATATTTATAAACTTGCATTTTGCTCTATTAATCCCCTTTTTTTCCAATTTCCTTTTTCACAAGCTTCATGTTAAACTGACATGTTTCTTCTTGGATACAATTTCTGATGACCTTGCAAAGTTCAACATACTCCAGTTTATTACTGAAACTTCCAGTATTCTTCATTTTCCATCTTTTTTATTAAATCAATAGTTTCATTACAGATTTTTAACCGTACAGTGTATGGGGTTTTTTGGTAGTGCTACAGATATAGCAGATTTGAGGACATTTTTGACTATTTGTTCATTTTGATCTTTAATGTTCATCTCTTTCAAATCTTGCAATAGAGCAAAGAGGTTCGATAAATTAATCTCAAAATTGCTGCTCTTCTCTAACAACTTATCACTCTTTATTTTTGTTTTTCATGACATCTTTATCATTTTCATATGCTCTTTTCAACAGTCTATCTTCACTTCAGCTCGGAACATTCTATGGTCACTTCAAACATTAAAGCAATTGATGACACTATAATTGCAAAATATGGTTTTATCACTTGACATGATGTAGTCAATTTCACTTGTGTACCCAGAGGGAAGCTTCCATGTTCATTTTCTGCTAGCCTTTTTTCTTATAAAATGAGTTCATGATATAAAGTTCCTGTCCTTCAACAAAATCTATCCCCGAAGGACAGGAACCTCTGCTTAATTTTACCTCAGTCATTCAACTTCTATTTGCAAGGTTTTTTGTTTCAATTCCCCTACTTCTTTCGTTACAGAGCTTTATTGTTTCTGAGGCAAAAAATAAGGTCCTGCTTTCCAGACATAAACAGTTCAATAGCTGTGCTGGCTTCTACTGCCAACTTCCCCTGGTTTGCCTTTGCAATTTGAGTTATTTCGGGCAAGGCTGCTAGCCCTGGTTACTCAACCAACAGCCATGAGTCCTGTAGTCCATTTTCCATCAAATGTCTAGGAACCCCAACACTTAACACGGTTCCTGTAAAGTGGGCAATGAACAAGCTAGTATGCGTTTTTTTTAATTATGTCTCACCATATTTTTTGTGGCAGAGACACTGTTCGTCTGGTGAGGAGGAGGATGGATGGATGGACATTTGGGCAGATGGAAGGTATCAACTTGGCTGGCAAGGCCGTTGTCCAAAGCACGCTTGATGTCTTTCCCCTAGGTGCTCTTGAGGTTTTCTTTCTTAACATCCCAGGTACTCAGGGCAGAAACTTGCAGGGCACGATCATCCTGCGTGACATTCAAATTTCTGGAAGCATTTTCCTGACTTTGACCCCCAGACAAGAAGGGGACGCCAAAAGCAATTTCTTCAGGAGCGTATTTGGTGGTGAAGGAGAATTTTCATAATACAGGTAGTCATCATGTTACGACTTCAGTTGGGACCAAATTGGGACTTTGTCTTTGCTAAGGGAAGAGGTGTAAAAAGTGATGTATGTCACTTGACTGCATCTCTGAGCCACAGCTGGTCCTGGTTGTTCCTGGTTGGGTTAAGAAGGGAGAAGAGGGAGTCCCAAAAAGAGGGACAGGTGTCTTTGAATTCACTGAAACAGATTAAAAACAAGTAGGTTAGAACGGAAATCATGTTAGTACAATC
>NW_015392239.1:14892-19397 GCF_001527695.2 Protobothrops mucrosquamatus | reverse complement strand
AATTATTTAAATGCTGGGATTTGAAATTAGTTGGAAAAAGTAGGTACATAAATTTACACACCTTACCTTCCTCTTTTAATTACTGTGTGATTGTATGATTTGAATTATAAGAAACAGAAAATAATTCTCATTAAGCTCTGTATCTAGCTAAACAAAGTCACAAGTATGCTCATATACTAGACTTAAAACAAATTAACCAGTGTGGCTTAATATGATGACCTAGTTAAACCATGCTAAGACTATCTCTGTGTTTCCACAAAATGAGAAAATCCAAACTATCAACTCAGTTTTTGCATAGTCTACTGTGCTATGTCCACATAGACTTTTATTTGATGGTATTTGCCACTACAAGTTACAAGTATATAGAAGCCATTTGAAGCCTGGGATTAGTAGAACATTTGTGCTTTATTTTAATTTGCTGTTCTCGTTCTGTTTTCAAGATTTAGTGATATGATTGTTGTTGTTTTTCCTCTCCCTTTATGGAAAAAATGACGTTATTGTAAGCTGCCCCAAGGAAGAGTGGCATCTCACTTTTTCTAGCAAACGTCTGATGGATTCAGTTCCATGTTCACCAAACAGAAAGATAGGAAAATATCTCGTCTCCCAAACCTCAGCCAAAAAAACTGTCTTTTCTCAATGCATGTTTAAGAGCGCCAGGAGAAACTGAGTCAGAGTTGGTGTCTTAAGACAGATTGGCTCAGAAACATTTAAATCTTTTGTTGTTGTTTATCCTGCTCTGATAGATATAAGTTGAAATAGGCAAACTCAAGGATTTGTGAATAAAGTTCTAGCAGCAGGATTACTCCACAAAGAAGAGTGGAATGGTAGTACTTTTACGACACTTGCTGAAAGTCACTTTGGGGCATCAAAGCAAAGTGTCCATGGAGAGAATTAAGCTTTGCCCTCAAGCTCTCTAAAGTTTCATCCATGAAACTGGTCAACTTCCTGGGCCAGTGTTTTTCAATGTTTGCAGCTTTAAAAGGCATGGGCTTCATTCAACTCCCAGAAGTCCTCAACCAGCTAATGGGGGATGTTGGCTGAGGAATTCTGGGAAATGAAGTCCACACATCCTAAATTTGCCAAGGGTGAGAAATACCAACCTGGGCTGTAGTCCTTTTATTTATTTGTAATGTTCCATCCAATCACTAACCAATCCAGCCTTCCAGTGGTGGGATTCAAATATGTGAACAACCGGTTCTCTGTGTGGATGCCGCTTCTGGAAGTCCATTCTGGGCCTGGGCAACAAAAAAATAGCTACTGGTTCTACCAAACTGGTGCATATTGGTGAATCCCACCACTGCAACCTACTTTACCTTGTGCTTAATCAAGGTCAGTTTAAGTGATGTTACCTACATGGGCCTCAATGAGATACTTAAATGAAAAAAGTAGCTCATCCTGCAATTACCCCCAGAGATCCGGGTCATTCCGGATCTCCCCTCCTTCCGCCGCGCCCTCAAGACATGGCTATTCCAGCTAGCGGGACTGGCCTAAGGGATATTTTAATTTGATTTCAATTTGATTTTAATTTGGTTTTTAACATAATTTTAAAAAGAAACGGCAAAAAATCAATATTTCATTTTAATTGTATTTTAAACTTAGTATTTTGTATGGTTTGTTTGTTTTTTAACTTGCTGTAAGCCGCCCTGAGTCCACTAGGAGAAGGGCGGGGTATAAATTTAATAAAACCTAAAACCTAAACCTAAGCCTAAACCTCAGCTTGGATAGATTTTCTTGTGATTAAGCTTCTGCTTAGATGTGGGCATGCATTCCAAGTTTGCAACTCAATGCCTTTTAGAAGGAAAGGCAGAACATTGTTTTCTCAGTCTGTTTTCCTCTAAAGACAATCATAAGAAGTCAATTGTCAGGTAAGTATCGGTATTGCACTGTATAAATAGCTGCCCTGAATAATTTATCAGGTAGCAGAAGTAGACATTTTATGCTGAATTGAATGGAATTCGGTCCATTTGCTTTCAACTGGGACAGCCGTTTAAGTGAAAGAGCTTTGTGCATCTCAACCAAGAATGAAGAAAATAAAGATTCAGCATCCCACAGTCACTTGATAAGTTTTTGATAAGTCTGATTTGTTTCAGACTCCCAATGAAATGGGAACATCATCCCTTCTTTCCTAGTGCAAAGGTATCATTTTTGAGTAGAGCACAACTCTGGCTTGTGGATTAAGTTTTGCAAAAGTAATCCAAGATTTGGTTATGGATCCCCCCTCCCTAATTTTTGTTTAATTTAATTGTATTTATTCTTTCTCTAAAGAATTCTAAGAGATCGGAATTGGCTCAAGCATCCTCCAGTTCAAATAAATTTTCATCACACTTTTTCAAATAATGATAATCAGAGTGGGCTGTACCTGCTAGTGTGTTACAAGGTGTATATAGCTGCAACATTTGAATCTAAATCAGCAACATCTCTCCACTGAAGCAGATTTTTCAGACAGAGCACTGAAATACTTTAAAATTCTTAGCTCCCTCCTTCCTTCCTTTGCAGTTTACAGTCTGCACTGTCTTACATTTTGTAAAGAATGCTAAACACATTATCCCAAGGTTGGAAGAAGAAGTTACATAAAAGTTAAGAGACATTTTAGGAAATATAATTGACAATTCAAAAAGAGGGAACTGTTCTCATATAACAGAATAACAGGCTTCTAGTCCAATCACCTGCTCAAGCAGGAAACCCTATGCCAGTGATGGTGAACCTTTTAGAGACCGAGTGCCCAAACTGCAACCCAAAACCCACTTATGTATCCTCGGGTGCCGGGTGGGTGTGGCCCATTGGGTGGTCGTGGCTGCTGTGGTAACGGCAGACTGGGTGGGACTAAAAATTTCAATCAATCAATTCCAACTTTGCAAGATCTTTTTTTTCCCCATGAGAAATTGAAATTGACTGATTGGTTGAACCTTTTTTTTTGCACACAGCGGCAGAGGCCTAAAGCGAAAAGGTTTTATAAAACCCAGCTGAAGGCCTAGGACTGGGGCGACGGCGCGCATGCCCACAGAGAGGGCTCTGAATGCCGCCTCTGGCACCCGTGCCATAGGTTCCCCACCACTGCCCTATACCATTTCAGACAAATGATTGACCAATCTCTTTTTAAAAGTATCCAGTGTTGGAGTACCCACTACTTATGGAAGCAAGTTGTTCTATTGATTAATTGTTCTAACTATCAGGAAATTTCTCCTTAGTTTTAAATTGATTATCTCCTTAATTAGTTTCCATCTATTGTTTCTTGTCCTGCCTTCCAGTGCTTTGGAAAATAGGTTAACCTGCCTCTTTGTGGGAGCCCTTAGATATTGGAATGCTGCTATCATGTCACCCCTAGTCCTTCTTTTCATTAAAGTAGACATACCCAGTTCCTGCATCTGTTCTTGGGAGGTGGGCCAATCCTATTGGGTGAGACGGCTTCTCAGATAGCCTGCACCCATGCCATGTATCTTTTATGTGCAACTTAAGGTGGCAAACATGCCAAATACTCCTCCTAATTTCCCAACAACAATTCTGTGAGGTGAAGAGAGAGGGATTGACCCAAAGACTAGCCTATGGAAGGGCTGCAATTCACAGTCTCCTGGTTTCTAGAACCTCTGCCTCATACCACACTGACTCTCATATTCAGTGTTCTGGCACTCAGGACACTGATCTAGTCAGTAACAGTTAAAATACCTGACCTAATTTTTCGACCAAGATCATTCTTCCTTGTCAAATTATTATACTAGCTTGTTGCCTAATTAAGAATTTTGGAGAATTCAAAAGCTTGTTTGTTAGTTTAGGCCAGACATGTCAAACACATGTCTGGCCTAAACTGGTTGGAGAGCAGATCTCCACTGGTCATCTTCTCAGCCCCCTTGAGGGTCTTGCCCTTGGCCCATGGGTGGAGCACATTCCCCTCACGCACCTCGGTACCTGCTGCAGCTGCCAGCCACTTGCACAGGTCCATTAGGCCGCTGCCCAGAGCTGCAGGCCCACCCAGCATGAAGGAGGCAAAGCAGTCAGCTAGGAAGCTCCGATTAGATGTGGTAGAGCACACCCAGGGCCAGCAGGCAAAAGGCCACCCGGAGCAGGGAAAGCCAGATCCCCATTGGCATCGTGGCCGCCCAGGCCTAGAAGAAATAGGGAGAGGCACATAATCCTAGCTGGACTGGGGGGCTACGGTGCCGATGGGAATCCGGCTTTCCCCATTTGGGGTTCTAGGAATTCTAGGACTCTACTCCTCTTAAAGCTGCAAAGGTGAGAAACACAGCTTTAGGCCATTTCAGTTGATAAAACTGAATTTTAATTTTTTGTCCCTTTTTTTTTTTTTCAAAATATTTTTTATTGTTTTCAGCATAAAAAAAAGAACACATCACAAGTACATCACAATTGGAAACCCCCCCCCACCCCCCACCCGGACTTCCCAAACCTAATCCCAGGATACTATTCAACTAAAAATAACCTTATATTAATATCCCTAACTCCACAAAGTATAATTCTACATAAGTAGGTGAAATATATGTATATGTAAAAAA
>NW_015392239.1:0-14420 GCF_001527695.2 Protobothrops mucrosquamatus | reverse complement strand
TTGGTATAGTCAGAAAAATATGTGACGGTATCACCCAAATTGGAAGTTTGACATCAAACTTGAAAAAATATTTTTGCCAAACTCTCAGCAATGCAGCCCTTATTATATGATTTCTAAAAGTTTTATCAATCTTTTTTTGCATAAAAAGATAAGCATGCCACCCAAAGTACAAATCCCATCCTTCCAAGTTCAAAATCCTTTTATTGGATAAATTAATCCAATCAGTCATCCAAGTCAATGCACAAGAATCATAGTAAAGTATCAAATTTGGAGCTTTAAGTCCTCCACGTTCTCTAACATCTTCTCTGTCCCTTTATATGTACCAAGAGAGCAGTGCTTTTAAAACTATAATTTGACACTTCACACCAGAATATATTTAGCTGTTAATTTATGGTATACTTTTGTCTGTCTCTCTTTTTATCTTTCTGCATATAATAGATGTTTTTGTTTTCCTGACAGTGGCTGATTTTTCTTCATTTGGCCTGTAATAAGTATATTGCAACATTAGAATAATGAAGTATTGCATACGAACACATGAAACATTTGTTTTCTTTCTATTCCCATCAGTTAGGAATACAATACAGATGGAAGGGATCTTAGATGTCTTCTAGTCCAGCCTTCTGCTTAAACAGGAGGACCTATCCTATACCATCTCAGACAAGTGACTGTCCAGCCTCTTCTTAAAAATCTCCACTGATGGAGCGCCCACAGTTTCTGGAGCAAGCTGTTTCACTGGTTAATTGTCCTCACTGTTAGGAAGTTTCTCCTTAGTTCCAGGTTGCTTCTCTCTTTGATCAGTTTCCAACCATTGTTCCTTGTCCTGCCCTCTGGTGCTTTGGTGAATAACGTGACCCCCTCTTCTTGGTGGCAGCCCCTCAAATATTGGAATACTGCTATCATGTCGCCTCTGTTTCTTCTTTTCTTAGACTAGCCAAACCCAAGTCCTGCAGCCGTTCTTTATATGTTTTAGTCTCCAGGCCTTTAATCGTCTTAATTGCTCTTCTCTGAATTTTCTCTAAACTCTCAACATCTTTTTTGTGATATGGTGACCAGAATTGGCTACAATATTCCAGGTGTGATCTTACTAGGATTTTATAAAGCAGTACTAATACTTCACATGATCTTGATTCTATGCCTCTGTTTATACAACCCAGGATTGTATTAGCTTTTTTGGCTGCTGCTGCACACTGCTGGCTCATAGTCAAGTGAGTGTCCACTAGAAATCCAAGGCCCCTCTCACAGTTACTGTTTTAAAGCCAGGTCTCACCCAGTCTGTACTTGTACCTTTGATTTTTCCTGCCTAGATGTAAAACTTTGCTTTTCTCTATGTTGAGACTCATTTTGTTGGATAGGATCCATTTTTCAAGTTTGTCAAGATCTTTTTGGATCCTGAGTTTGTCTTCTGGGGTGTTAGCTACTCCTGCCAGTTTGGTATCATCTGCAAATTTGATGAGTTCCCCTTCAATTCCCTCATCTAAGTCATTTATGAAGATATTGAAGAGTACTGGGCCTAAGACGGAACCTTGTGGTACCCTACTGGTTACTTCTCTCCAGGGGGATGTAGCACCATTAAGGACTACTCATTGAGTACAGTTTGCCAGCTAGCTACAGATCCATCTGGTGGTGATATTGTCTATTTTTCTAGCTTACCAAGGAGTAGGTTGTGGTCTACTTTATTAAATGCCTTACTGAAATCTAAGTATACTATATCCACAGCATTTCGCTGGTGTACTAGTTTAGTCACTTTATCAAAGAATGAAATAAGACTGGTTTGGCATGATTTGTTTTTAACAAACCTGTGCTGTCTACTAGTTATAACTTGTTTGCTTCTAGCTGTTCACAGATCTGTTTTTTGATTATCTTTTCTAGGATCTTCCCAGGTTTTGATATTAAACTGATTGGTCTGTAGTTTCCTAGGTCCATTTTTTTCCCTTTCTTGAAGATGGGAACCACATCAACCCCTTTCCAATCCTCAGGTACTTCCCCGGTGCTCCAGAAGTTTTGAAAGATATGGTGCAAACATTCTGAAATAACATCTGCCACTCCTTCAGAACTCTGGGATGTAATCTGTCGAGTCCCGATGATTTATATCTATCAAGGTCGGATAGGTGTTCTCTTACCATTTTCTTGATTATTTTAATTTTTGTTTCTAGTTTGTCTTTTGCAATGGTTTTTTTGGTATGTTGGGCTATAGTTTCTTTTTGTGTGAAGACTGATGCAAAGTATGAGTTAAGCAGCTCTGCATTCTCCCTTTTGCCTGTTATTTCCTTGCCATCTTCTCTCTTTAGTGGACCTACAGTTTCCTTGACTTTTTTCTTGTTGTTAATATGTTGGAAGATACTTTTTTTATTATCCTTGATTCCTGTTGCAAGTCTTTGTTCGTTCTGAGCCTTTGCTTTCCTGACTTCATCTTTGCATGTTCTGCCTATCTGCTGATTAAAGAGAATCTGGTCTGTGATACCATGCCTGCCAACAGATAGAAAAAGATTTTATTCATCTCCTACCAATTTTATAACTTATACATCATTGTGTCTTTCAATCCCTAAAGATAAAAATCCAACAAAATGGATGGAACAAGGATGTTTATTTGACTCTATAGTAGCATCGAAACCAAGCAATGCATTCAAACAATGTGAGATCTAATTCATGACACTAAACAGCATATTAAAAAGCAGAGACATCACCTTGCCAACAAAGATCTGTATAGTCAAAGCTATGGTTTTCCCAGTAGTAATGTATGGCTATGAGAGTTGGGCCACAAAGCAAAGCTAAGCGCAAAAGAATTGATGCTTTCGAATTGTGGTGCTGGAGAAGACTCTTGAGAGCCCCTTTTACTGCAAGGAGATCAAATAAATCAATCCTAAAGGAAATAAACTCTGACTGTTCTCTGAAAGGACAGATACTGAAGCTGAAGCTCAAATATTTTGATCATCAGAGAAGAGAGGACTCATTGGAAAAGACCCCGATGTTGGGAAAGATTGAAGACAAAAGGAGAAGGGGACAGCAGAGGATGAGATGGTTAGATAGTGTCATTGACACAACAAACATGAATTTGGGCAAACTCTGGGAAACAATGGAGGATGGGGGGAGGGGCTGATATGTTATGGTCCATGGGTTGTAAAGAGTCAAACATGACTTAGGGACTGAACAACAACAACAGTTCATTACAAAAAGGAATATGGAGGTCAATTCTCTTAATAAATCTCTGCTTGAGTAGAACTTGAAGATTTTATGTAGCTTCATGATGTATTGGCTGAGACTGCATTTGGGTAATTATTCTGAAAGAATTTCAGTGTTTATATTATTCACAGGTTTTAATTTTCAGACTCTTTTGTATTTATTTTTCAGGTATCAGCTCTTTGAGGTAGGCCAGGTCAGGAAATAGACTGCTCAAGAATGGAACTATATTCAGATAAAACTGAATAAAAGATAAATGCCTAACTGTCTTTTCCTGCCCTTCCTTTTAATAAGCCAGGAGATTATGGTGAAACCAGTCTTAGTTATGTTCTAATTTTCTCTTTGTTTTCTGGGCTTAAGACACTATTTCGTTTTATCATATTTTATCTGTATCATCATCATCATTATCATAGCATTATTCTCACAGGAGCAGGCTCTGCTTTTCAATCAAATGGGTCATGTCTGCATTTTGACGGAGATATCTGCAGATCCATTCGTTGCAACAAAAAAAAACTAACCAACATGTCGTCTGGCCCTGTATTCAGCTCAGCGGACAGGATCTAGTAGTACCACTAACAGAATAACAGAATAATAGAATAACAGAATAACAGAATTGGAAGGGACCTCGAAGGTCTTCTAATCCAACCCCCTGCTCAGGCAGGAAACCCTATACAATTTCAGACAAATGGTTGTCCAATCTCTTCTTAAAAACCTCAAATTGTGGAGCACCCACAATTTCTGGATGCCAATCATTCCACTGCTTAATTGTTCTAAATGTCAGGAAATTTTCTCCTTAGTTCCAGATTAGTTCTCTCCTTGATTAATTTCCATCCATTGCTTCTTATCCTGCCTTCAGTTGCTTTGGAGGATTGACTGATCCCCTCTTCTTTGTGGCAGCCCCTTAGATATTGGAACACTGCTATCATGTCATTCCTAGTCCTTCTTTTCATTGAACTAGAGATAGGAGGAGAAGACCGCACCACCATCAAATATATCATAAAAAGAAATAGCAGGCTACATTCATTCCTGATGAAAAATTCCCCTTCCCGTTCTAGTTGCTATTAGCCTGATAAGTAAGGTCTGGTGGCTCATTGGAGATTTAATAAAAACATCATTACTGATGATCTTCATAATTGGAAAAGGCAGCAAGATGAGAATGCATTACTCAGCTATCTTGCTACACATCTTGCCTACTGCTGATGTAGCTATATCCTTGTAGCCAATAGTTTAAGTCAAATCTTTTCCCCTCTTCAATTGACATTGTTTATTCTGGACCAACCTTCTGTTAGAAAGCAATAGCATACATTCAAAACAGAGAGGAGAATACATATAATTTAGCCTGCAGTCCTACACTGACACCCAAGCAGTTACTTCCAGCAGTCATATGATATTAATATCTTAGAGTAACTATGGAAATGTCAATACAGACAAGAAAATTTATCCTTCTGCACAATTAACAACTCCCTAAGTACCATATGGATATACTGAGAGCAAATATTATCAGGCTATTACAGCAACCTCATGCCAAAAGCTTCATGGTCTTAGTTGAAGCTCTGTGGATCCCCCAAGAGCAGCTGGACATTTCAAGGAAATCAAATATGTACAATACTGATATATTACGAGAACTGGATTTCTGGAGAGTTATTGATTAAAGAGAGTTACTTCTCAAGGATAATCAGATGATTATTTAAAGAAGAAAATAATATGAAGGGTACTATGGATGCCAATTCATAAAAAAAAAGGAAATACTTTTATTGACGCAACCCAACAATTACCTTTTTAATACTACTTGTATGAAAGTGCAGGAACTTTTCATAAGGACAAGGATGATCAGCTTGGGCCTTTCATGAGTTGTTGGGTTTCAACTCGCATCATCCCTGACCAGTGGCCTGCTGTATGGCTGTCTGTCTGTCTAGTCATGGGTGTCAAACTCACTGCGTCACGTGACGTGACATGTCGTATCATGACTCTTTTGCATTTTCGTTGGCAATTTGACACCCCTGGTACTAGATAGATGAGAGAGAAGGGAGGGAGGGAGGGAGGGAGGGAGGGAGGGAGAAAGAGAGGGAGGGATGATATATACAATAGATATAGATTCAAGAATATGTGGAGCATCACATACTACTCAATCTTACACATGGAGAATCTAATGTGTTCATGTCAGAATTTTTCTATACATGATCTTTAAAAATCTGTAATCAGATTAGCATTTGATTTAAAACTCCATCATTAGATAGTAGAATGGAGCACTAGAATGTTTGGGGTGCAATTCCTTTGTCAGAAACTTAGTAGGGGAACAGTATTTGCTGGGGTGTGATAAGAGGAATAAGAATGAAAATAATTATACTTATTATAAAATGCATGTCATAAATTGTGCAAAGGGAGGAAATTCTTTGTTTGCTATACATTAGGAATATATCTTAAATAACAAACTTGAGTTTTAAAATGTATTTTTCTTTATCTGTGGGTGCTTTTAATCAATGAATATGCAGACACTTATCCTTATTACTCAGTTCTTCAGGATAGAACTTGAGTATATTTTCATACTCATATAAAACTAGTAGACTTTACAATGTAGATAGAATTAAATAAGGAGAAGAGCAAGACTAGAATAACATTGTGCTAAACTGCATGAAGCACACAATTGTCTGATACCCTTGGACTGTAGAACTGACACTGCTTCCTACTTTGTTGTCATGGACACAACTGAACATCTGCCTTGGGTAAAACATGGAAGGATGTGTCATGTTTGTTGATGAATAAAAACAAGAAGGAAAAAGAAAGGAAGGAAGGAAGGAAGGAAGGAAGGAAGGAAGGAAGGATAACAATTTTTGAAAGTGTGTAAGTATAAACATATTTCAAACATTCCTGCATCTTTAATAGCAATTTAACACCTAGAAATGTATTAGGTGATTTTTTTTTCTTGACAAGAATAAAGTAGAAAAAGCTTTAATGTATTGATTTTGATATATAAATTGATAATCTTGTCTCCAAGGGAAAATGGCTTTGTAAAGAAATCTGGCAGAGTTTTAAGGGACTAAAATAAGATCATATATGGAGCACTGGGGATTGCTTTGAATCAAGCAGACCTCGTGTTTTTAGCTTGGTTTGGATCAACCATATGAAGTCAACTATGGTTTATAAAGATCGCTTCATATTTTAAGGTAATGTGTAAAAACGGCTATTTTTCTTTGTTCAAGAAAACCTGACTGTTTTCTTGACTTTCCAACTTTTTATTTTGGAACCTATTATCTGTTCTCTCTCCCTCCCTCCCTCCCTCACTCACCCACTCACTCACTCTTCCTGTTTTTCAACTACAGGTTTGAAATTATGAAGGAACCCAGTATAAACAGTAACATTCAAGCAGATAGTCAATGAATATCTAGAACCAACAAAGTTAAGATATCATATACTGTATATTCTAAATCAGAGCTTAAAATAGTATAAGGCACTTAATATCCAACTATCTAATATTCAAAACTTAAAAATATAAATAGTCCTCTATGTATGACCACAATTGAGCCCAAAATTTATGTTGCTAAGTGAGAAATTTGTTAAGTGAGTTTTGTCCCACTTTATGACTTTTGTTAAGAGAATCACTGCAATTGTTAAGTTAGTAAGACGGTTGTTAAGTGAGTCTGGCTTCCCCATTGACTTTGCTTGTCAGAAGGTCATAAAGATGATCACATGATCTGCGGAACATTGCAATTGTCATAAAGATGAGCCAATTGTCAAGCATCTGATGTAAATCACATGATCATGAAGATGCTGCAATGATCATAAGTGTGAAAAACTGTTATAAGTCACTTTTCTCAGTGCTGTTGTAACTTCAAACTATTATTAAACGAACTGTTGTAAGTCGAGGACTACCTGTATTTGGTTAACATATGTTCGAGATGACCAGGCGAGCCTGAGGGAGGGGTCAAATGTCATCAGTCTTGAATCCCTTCCCGCCCACAAGAGATCTAAATCCAGCCCATCTTGACTCTTATCTACTGCTAATTTGCATTTTTGGCTCTGATTCTTGTAGAGAGCTTAAGCTTACAATAGACCAGGGATAGGCAACCTTGGCTCTTTTATGACTCGTGGACTCATGGCTGGCTCAGGAATTCTGGGAGTTGAAGTCCACGAGTCATAAAAGAGCCAAGGTTGCCTACCCCTGCAATAGACCTTTGTATTCATTTCAAGCTGTCTGGACTTCTTGCTTTTCATTCATATGGCATTAATCTTAACTCGTTTGACCCCCTTCCATTGGGCTCAGCATGGTCATCTCCTACATCATAACTTTAAATCACTGAGAAGAAAAAAATAATGTAAATAATAAATAGTATATTGGAAGAATACTGTAAATCAACAGTCCCCAATTTTTTTGGCACCAGGGATGGTTTCATGGAAGACAATTTTTTCCACGAACCCAGGGGGAGGGAGGGATGATTTCGGTTTCTCTCGCTCACTGGCCACTCACCTCCAGCTATGTGGCCCAGTTCCTAACAGGCCACAGATCATTACTGTTCCGTGGCCCAGGGGTTGGGGACCCCTGCTGTAAATGATATGTAGATCCATTGTCTGCTCTTAACAATTGCCCAAATATTTGGTAGATGCCTTTTAAATTTACTTACCCTAATCTTATTTTATCTGGAGGTATCAGAAATCAAACTCAGAAGTTATTCATGCAACACCTGTACTTTACCTGAAGGTAACAAGTATTTTTTCCCAAGTACATATTAAAGTACAGAGATATTGCACAACAAAAAAAATGTATTGTCAAAGCCATGATTTTCCCATTTGCAATAACATGACAGTAAGAGACTGAATAAAATAAAATCTGATCCCATGTTGGGATACTCTGATCAAACTATTTAATACTAGAGGATATAAAAGCAGACTGGTCACCGGAGACACTCATAACAAAGCTAAAGCTTAAATATTTTAGACACCTAATACAAAGGCAAAAGTCACTGGATAAATGATTGAAAAAATTAAATGCAATCAAATTAGAGGCTTACAGAAGTCAGTTTGATTAATGATACAAATACAAGCTTATAGGAACTCAAACACAGTGAAATAAAGTCCATAGGGCATGGAAAGTCAGAGGTAACAAATGAGAGGAAAAAATATTAGATGCTGGACATTGATCACCAAAAATGATATCACCAATCCTCCTGAATTCTATTGCCAAATGTTAAATAGCAGCAAACTTTACAGTGCAAGGTATTTCCAGAACCCATTTTTATGTCTTCCCATCTGCTCTGCTGGTGGGAAGATTTCTTTAGACTCTTCATTTGCAGAGACTGTGCCTTTTTGGATCCAGGGAGGTAGAAATTCCTTCCAATGTCCTTTTTATGGTGCCCCAATATGTGCCTTGATCTCCCTAATTATCTATAAATTTGAAGGTCATACATCACCGCTGAAGATGTATGAGGGTGGAGAATAGTGAGTAGTGAGTAATAGTATACAAGTGTTTGTGAGTGTGTATATTGTTTAGGGACCTGTGTTGTTGTTAGCTGTTTTGGTGTCTTAAGCCTACCAAATTGAGTATAGGTTATAAAAGAACTTGTGAGTGAAGTTGATAAATTTTAATGTTTATTACTTTTTAAGAGATGCTAACTCTACAGTCACATATCAGGTGCCAAATATCTTCATCAAGTCATACAATTGTGCAAAAGTTTTAATTAAATATGTTGTTTTATTGCCTTATTGTTTTATTGCCTTATTGTTTCTCCTCTGAAAATGAATGGCTGTACTAAACTATTTCTTTTTTCCTATTGGGTAAAGGCTGGTCAAAGACCATAATAGAAAGATATGATTAGATCTTGATTTGATTTGATTCCAACTGCTAAGCTTGGTGCGAAAGTAGAACAGGCTGCCTCCGGAAAAATTGGTTCTTCTTTGCTCAAGCTATTTAAGCAAAGAATAAAATCACTGACTACCAGAAACATGACACTTTTAAGATTCTGCATTGAACTTTCTCCAGGTGACACAGCCAATATTAAGGTATGTTGAAAAGGAAATCAATAAAAAGTAAGCCTGGCAAACACATAAGCATGATTGCTTATTTGTTACATTTCTACATTTGTATTTTATCTTATTGAAAGCCAGTTTGGAGTAGCAGATAAAGGTGATTGGCTTGAAACTGGGAGACTGTGACTTCTAGTTTTGTCTTAGGCTTGAAGCCAACTTGATGACTTTGGACTGCTTCCAAAAACTATTGCCAAGAAGATTTGCCATGTACTCATCAAGAGCCAAGACAAGATAGGGCTTGCTTTTAACGTTAGCAGAAATGTGGATTATTATGTATAGCTGCAACTCATGGCAGCCCATCATAAGTTGAAACATAGTCTTTGAACTTCTATATAGTCCTCTATATAGAATCTATTAAACAAAAGCTCTCAAGAGCTTTCATATATAGAACATAACTGAATGCATTAATGCCAAACACAGGAAGCAGTTTCTGATATTCTAAATGTTACTGAACTTCAGCTCCCAGTAGTCCTGCTCAATACAACCATGGTTAGTACTATTGTGAGTTGCAGTTCTGCAACGTTTGAAGATCTGCAGATTGACCATGCTAATCAGAAAGGAGCCTCCATCTTTATAGGCAGTGTATCTCTGATTCCCACTCTCCAGGAGAAATAAGGACCTGCGATGAGGAACAGAGAGTTGTATCACAGCAACTCTTGAATGCATTTTACCATCTTTGCAATACAACTTGGGGATTCTTTTTTAAAAAACATCTTTATTTTCTTTTATCAACAAAAATAAAATACAAAACAGAAAAACAAACATCCAATGCTAACAATGAAAAAAAAAATCTTGTGTACAAAAAAAGAAAAAAGAAACAAATACCAAATGTCAAATAGCATTAAACATAAAGAATTCAACCCAGCTGGATGCTGAAAAATAAATAAATAAATAAAAATATAATACAATAATGTACAGTACATTACAACTTGGAGATTCTGACCATTGTTGTAGGGTTACAATATAAGGGCTACAAAAGTCTAGATATCCACTAGATGAGAGCAATAAGATATAAAAAAAAATCTATGTCTTTGTTGCCTAGTCTAGTAATCATTTGGGATTGTATAGCACAGATCTGGGAGTTTTACACCTTTAACAAAATAAAAGCAACATCCAAATAATTATTTGGGACCACTACTGTAACTTAAAATGCAATTTTTCTTCCCCTTATATATCACTGCAATTATCATTGCATGATAATTCAATCTTATTCCAGATTTAAAAATTTGCAAGAGGTTAAAGAGATTCATAAAAGATGCAGAAAGATCATTTTTATGAGCACTGTAATGTAACAGCACCCTCTTGTGAAATTCTATGGAAGTTGTAGGTTTGGTCAATTGTTATAAATATTCAGATGATTAATAAGGAAGGACACGGGAGGACTTCTACATCTTAAGAGGAATCTTTTCCAAGCCATTGCCTTGCAGATGAGTTGGATGGCAATTGCCATTATACCCAGCAAGTTATATACTGTAATCATAAGGATTTCAATGTATTAATCATTATCAACTATGATCAGAGTCAACAACATAGATCAGAGAACACAGAGTAATAGACTTGGAAGGGACCTTGGAAATCTTCTAGTCCACCCCCTGCTCAAGCAGGATATCCTATACCATTCTAGACAAATGGCTGTCCAGTCTCTTCCAGTGATGGAGCACCCAAAATTTCCAGAGATAAGCTGTTCCACTGATTAACTGTTCTCATTGTCGGGAAATTTCTAGACTGGATCTCTATTTAATGACCTTTCATCTGTTACCTCTTGTCCTGCCCAAAGGTGCTTTGGAGACGAAGGTTAACTCCTTCTTCTCTGTGACAGCTCCTTAAGTATTGCAAAACTGCTATGATATGAACCCTTCTCTTTATTAGACTAGACATACATCATTCCCTAAATCTAATAGCTCACATCAAAAATGTGCCATTTCCATCACCCTGAGGGCTTTGAACATGAAGTCAAAAGCTGTGTTCCAAAAATGGAAGGTGCCACTTTTGATGTTTGGAAGTGGTTTCGGTTTTTCAGGGCTACATTCAGTCGCTTAAGGTTCCCAATTGTCCCTTACCTCCTTCAATAAGTTCCCAAAATTAAGTCTGTGTCCATTCTAGTGAACCTCTGAAACTATAAATAGAATACTAGTGAATCACATATGAACCTAGGCTACATGTCTTGAAACGCTTGATTGGCTATTTTGCTTCCTATGAAATTTCATGCACCTAAAATGATTTTATTGTTTTATAAATTAGGATTTTTTTAATGAGGCTGTTGTGCTCAAAAACTACCTAACTGTATTTTTGTATTCTGTATTTTTAATTATCATTTGAATTGGTGGTTAATTGTTACCAGCTATGCAAAGAACAAGACTGTTACTTTCTGGATTACTTAGTTTCTAGATCACAATTCTAACAACTATATGTTGTTGCCTTATAAATTCTTTTTTTTTTTCTTCCTTGATTAGGAAGACAGTCAGAAACCCAGAGTAACCAAGCCAATTGTTCCTGTCTTTTAACTTACATTTTAGTAAAAAAAATTCTTATTAAAAATTTCTTTTCTCATGTATACTTCGGAATCAACTGAGTCATGTAGTAGGTTGCTTACAACATAAGCTGCTTTTTCTAAAACGACCCAGAAGAGGGTGATATTGAAACATTTCTCTATCACAAGAAAAAGTAATAATTCTCCTCTCCCTTTTTAAATTAGAAATGTCCTGAATCAATTAAATTGTTTTTCACATTAATCATCTAGCTGCATGGGAGTATTCTACCAGCTGGCATGAAAAGAATAATTCTGCCCTACTGTTTGCTGAAAATATTACCGTATTTTGTATCCTAAACTTCTTATACACTTCCAAAAAATCATACCATCCTGTTTTGCTGTAGGATTCCAAGTTAAAATATAGTACCCAGGTAGTAATTTTCCATCTTATTTTTCAGTTTCCGTTTCAGATCCATTATTTGATGGAAACATTTCAAAGAAGGGATTTAATAAAGTAAAGCGAAATTATATTGCCAGTCTGGGAAAAGGCTAATTGTGCCAATATTATTTTTTCTCTTTGCGTCATCTTGACCATGGCTGAATTTCCTCCATATTGTTTCTTCAGTGTTTATCCCTATTGAATATTGGATTTGCAATAAAAAAAAGATAAAGTTTTCCTGCCAGTCATGTCTGACTCTTGGGCCTTGTGCTCATCTCCGTTTCTTGGCCAAGGGAGCCAACATTGTCCAAAGACCATTTTTTGTGGTCATGTAGCCAGCGTGGCTATATGCCAAAGGCGCACGGAAAGCTGTTACCTTCCCACTGAAATTGTACCTATTAATCTTTCGAACTGGTAGATGGGCAGGAGCTGGGGCGAGTAGTGGGAGCTCACCCCATTACGCAGAACTTGGATCTCGAACCCAGCTGTCAGCTCTCTATTTAACAAGCTCAGCATCTTTAACCACTGAGCAATCTTCCATAAGTTAACCTTAAAACTAATATCACACCCTGAAGAAATTCCATCAAGAAGACTGATTTCCTTAAGTCTGGCAAATTGCTCTCTTTTTTAATTTTGTAAAAATCCCTTTATCCTACATCAGCATGGGAAGTATTTATTCACTGTAACTGTGAGATTCTAATCTTCAAATCCATGTTAACAGCCATCTCCTGATTTCAATTATATGAAACTGAAATAAGAGACAGTAGTATGATATAGCGGTGTTGGAACAAAAGTAGAATCCACTGCATGAATATTCACCATTTCTCAGCTATATTTCTCAGCTCAGTCTACCGCACAAGGTTGTTGTGTGCAAAATTAGAATAGATTTCAGGTTATCCTGCTGTAAAAAGGCAGGGTTTAAATCTAAAAAGCAACTATTGTAGTTGATTGGAATTTTCAGAATACTTACGAATTCCATCAAATAAGCCCATTGACTTTCCTAAAACCAATACAGAGTATGTCAGGTTTCTTCAGTCTGCATCAATCCAGATGTGTTCACCTACAATTTCTCAAATTCCAAGTCAGTCTTTAAATTGGATTCATATGGGCTCAGTACAGTTGATGAACACATAATAAAGCAGACCAATGCTATGCACACACAAAAAAAACCTAACTCATCTCTATTGAAAGCATCCAATTTGTGGAATTTCTCCAGACTTAAGATTCTCGGAAGTGTTGCTGAAATGCATTTTGATTAATATGAGTGTTGGATTTTCCTGTTGACATTTTTATTTGCATTTTAGGGGACAATGGGAGAAAGCGATAACAACTGAGAAACTCACTACCATAGCTTTATAGGTCTTAATCACACAGGCTGTATGATGTAGTGACTTGATAATTTCTACTGGCAGATGGATCCTAAATTTGCTCTTGCTGTATGCTGATGGATGTTATGACCAAGACAGAATAAATCAGCTGCAGCCACATGAGAGTGATCCTTATCCTTGATAGCTGTCTAATGTTGGTTTCCTTATTAAGTGACAGCAGTGGGCGAGGAATGCTTTAACTAATGGGTTTTATTCACATCTGGTTTTATTCATGTTTTAGCCTTATTTACTCATAATCTCTCACTGTCTGAAGCCCACACAGTCATGCAAAGCATGTGGGATTGAGACTTTTTAAAGGTTGTTTTTCCCCATCTTTTTTGGGGGGGGGGGCAGGGAATAACTGGCATTTCTTCTTTGCTGAAGTTATTTCATTTTGCATTGAATTTATTTTAGGCCACATGCAACAGTTTTTTCTCTGTGTTGTCTCTCAAAATGGCAGGATAACAACGACAGTGTATGCAACACTGCCCCTGCAAAAGACACTATGGATCCCATGTCCCTTTAGGCCTGAAATTTTAATTTTATTTTTTGCAATTAGTTGTTCCTAAGTTGCCTTGGACAGGTAGATGAAACACATTTAATTAAGCAAATAAGTGAATAAAGTTGCACTTATGGCTGCCACTGCTGCTTTCCAAGATAAGACATCAATCAGGTGATATTTTTTTTTTAGCATTACGTATTTTCTACAACATGGGTTTGACAGTTTCTTGAGGGAGCTGCGCTGGGTGGGACAGGGACTGGTCTTTTGTTGCCGATCTGTCTAGGACTTGCCATTTGAAGGGAAAAATAAGAAGACATGCAAATGTATACAAAAACAAAACAAAACAAATGTTGAGCTGAAAACTGAGTTTACATTCAGTGCAAGGATATGAACAATGACTTCTAACAATATAAAAGAAACTGCTGAGACTTGATTTCAAAACAA
>NW_015392238.1:31735-35717 GCF_001527695.2 Protobothrops mucrosquamatus | reverse complement strand
TGAACATTATATTGATGCAGATTAAGAATAAATAACGAAGACACTGGCTTGTATTCACCAAAAAGAAAGAAACTATGTGAAGGGATATACATGCAAGAAAGAATGTTCAATGAAATGTTTACAGCAGGGGAGTCCAACTTTAAGCATAGAATTCTGGACTTTGAAGTCCACAGTTGTTAAACTTACCAAGGTAGGACATTCCTGGTTTACAATATGGATTTTGGTAGTGGATGGTAGACAACAAATTGTAGGGACTTGAAGAAGCAGTGAATGGTTGCTAGAAAGAAAGCAGGAGTCAATCATACCTTCTTTCATAGTTCACACATTTACATGATTGGCTAAATGGAAGCAGGTAGGTTAGCTTAGAGAGAGACACAGGTCTCGGAATGACCAAATATAAGATATTATTTTATTCAACTTTACATTTCTCCAATCTTCAATTCGAAGAAGCAGTTTAAGTTGGAATGCTGGAGCTAAGCTTCAGACTGAGTAGCGATGCCTTAGATTTTAAATTGGTCTTCCATACATGCACGTCTACATCGATAGATGCAGTCAGACACATTTCAAATCAGTCCTTACAATTTTCAGAGCCCGGTGCAATCTGAAATGACGCCTCAATTGGATCTTGGATTCTGGATCTGCAACCCACGGAGATTTAGGTGTTCTAGTGGACCATCACTTAAGTATGAGCCGGCAATGTGCTGCAGCAGCCAAAAAAACCCAATGCAATCTTGGGCTGCATCAACAGAGGGATAGCATCAAGATCACGAGAAGTGATAGCGCCTGCTTTATAATTTGATTGCTGCATACAGTTCTGGTCACTATAATAATATAAATACAATTAATAAATAAAATAAAATAAATAAATAAATAATACAAAAAAAAAAGATGCTGAGACCTTAGAAAGTGTGCAGAGAAGAGCAACAAAGATCATAGCAATAGCACTGAGACTTATATACTGCTTGATAGTGCTTTACATCACTAGGCAGAGTCAGCATATTGCCCCCAACAATCTGGGTCCCCATTTTACTGATTTTGGGAGGATGGAAGACTGAGTCAACCTTGAGCCACTCAGAATTAAAATCCTGGAGTGAGCAGTGAGTTAGCCAGTAGTATTGCATTCTAACCACTGCGCCACCATGCCTCTTAATAAAGAGTCGGGAGGGTAAATCATATAATGAACAGTTGAGAGATATAGTTATGTCTAGCACATTGAAGAGAAGGATTAAGGGGGACATGATAACTGTCTTGCAGATGGGGCTTTGCTTGTTTGTACAGACCCATTGTTGGCATGCCGTGGCCCAGTACTGATCCACGGACAGGGGGTTGGTGACCTCTGTTCTAGTACCTGAGGAGCTGTCACAGAGAAGAGAGAACCAACTTGTTCTCCAAAGCACCAGAGATAAGACAAAAAGTAACGAGCGGAAGCTTGTTAAAAAAACGATTCAGCCTAGAAATAAGGAGAAATTTTCTGACAATGAGAACCATTTATACACCCACATACAATGACATCCACAAATCTGGAGCATTCTGACATTGCAATACAAACACCACCCTTCATATACATATAGGCAATGTCACAAACACATGTACAAAACAGATTGAATTTGCATCACAATGTTGTGATGCACATTTTGCCCTCTCTTTCTTTTTTTTTTTTCTCCCTGGACACCCATGCCTGCATAGCAATCTAGAATAAGCAGCCTCTTAAGGTGACAGTTTAAAATTAAGCACTACATTCTTCCAGGAGCATACCCCAAATGCACAAAAGAAAAGGTAAAATACAATTTGCTCTAAAATACATTGTCAGCAAAAAAAAAAAAAATCCTCAGAATTTTTAATATAGCTTCTGTATCTAAAGTTCCAGCCATAGGTAAATTGACGCATAAACAAGGGGGAAAAAAGATGCTAAAGAACTGAATAGTGTAGGATGCTTGGTGATTTTAGAAAACAAATGAAGGATTGAATGTGAGGGAAATAAATTCCGTTGCAGTTAGTGCTTTTGACAAGCTCAGCTGAAAGGAAGATGCCAATCCTGTGTGGGATAATTTAAAAAAAAAAATCATTTCTTTGCTTTCATATATTTGTAGAATTAGACAATGGGGTTATACCTCAGGTATAACACTTCTCAAAACAAAGCTTGTTCTTCTGCTTCAAACAGTTTTGTAGAAAAAAGAAATCAAGAAACTGACCTTTGACCTCAGATATGACCAATTTTGACTTCCATTCAGTCACCATTAGCAACATTTTTTTTTTTTTGGACCAGTAGCTTACTAGAAGCTTCAGTTTCAAATTATAATTAAAAGACTACAGCAATGATGGAGCACAACAGATGTCCTTCCAGATGTGGACATACTACAAATCCAAGAAGTTCTAGCCAATACTGAAGGATGTGGCTTAGACGATACTTCAGCAACATCTGGAGGGTCACAGTTGCCCTACATTGGGAATATATACATTTTTCACTTGAGGAAAATTGTGAACTTTTTAGTCTGGAGCAACAGATGGTGTTACCTACGAGTTAAGAGAATAATCCAAGGCAATGGCTTAAATATAATTTTACAGACAAATACGTGAGGGTTGGCAAGTCACTATCTTTCAGTCTCTTATCTGCAACATTGAGTTAATCAAAGACACATGACAAGTGGCAGAAGAGTTCATCTGAAATTAAACTATTGTGGATACAGAGGTCCTGATTTGGGGCCATCTAAAAAGATTTTGAATGAAAGAGAGAAGCACAATAAGACTATCTCCGTTCCTAAGAGCAATTACATCCTCTATTGGGAAGAAATATAAGAGAAGTCCAAGAACTTATTTTCAACCAGATTCAAGATACATCCTAGCCAAACATTTGCTAAGAACATTATAATTACAAAACATTGGAAGATTCCTTAACATGCATATTAAGCACGGGTTCCCATAACTTTATTGTCTTGGGAGGAGGAGCAAAACAAGATGGTGGTCATAGCATTATGATTGAAGCATGGGTGTTGTTGTTGTTTTTACATGTGTTGATACCAATAGAATAAAATATTTGTAGCTCAGGATTGAACTGTGAGGTCCTGGTGCTCTCTGAGCTTGGTGGTTGTCTTGGAGACATTTCATTACCCAACTAATTAACATCCATAGTGCTAGCATGTGCCAAGATTCTATACAAGGGCGAAGTTTCATTATATCACTGGGGCTGCCATCTTCCTTCTTGGGGCAGTTACTGACTATAACCACATAAAAAATAAAACAGCATTGTGCACAGTAAAATTAAGAATTATATTGAAGGCTCTAGAATCAGCCCTGAAGGGTCATCCAGAATGGGAACCATCCTTTCTTCTGAAAAGAGTTTTCAGAAAAGGTCCCATTTTCTATTTCACCTCCTGATGTCATGGTTCCAACAGACAGAGACAAATAAAGCAGAACTCCGAGGCTGTCAACTCTGCAAATGAGCATGGCTACAATCATTTTCCTTCTCATTCTGGGTTGCCACTTGATAGGTGGGGACCCTAAGCAGACATTATCTGGACTGTAGCATTCTAGGACAGCTTCATGATATACGTGAAGCTGCAAAATTAAGGAAAAGTAAGTACTATTTTGGTATACATGATAATTAAAGAAAAAGAGATATGATGAGGTTTCTATCAATAGAACAGCTTATAGTTTGTCTTTTTTTTATTAAAAAATTTATAAAATTTTACAATATAAATCCCCCCTTCCCCTCCCCACCCTTCCACCCCCCCCTCCCTCCCCCCCTCACTGCCCAGTGCCAATCACAGGGTTAACAATAACATAATCATACTCTAATTAACATTAATCAACTATTAAAATAACATATCTATAACCTCCTTTAACTCTCTTTTAAACAGTACAATTATTAAAAACAATAATAATAACAACACTTTAATAATTAAAAATAATACTAAATAAAATATTCTAACCTTTGTACAACCATAATACTCTAAAATTTACTCAAAAACCAAATGATATTTTT
>NW_015392238.1:12048-31259 GCF_001527695.2 Protobothrops mucrosquamatus | reverse complement strand
AACCATAATACTCTAAAATTTACTCAAAAACCAAATGATATTTTTAGTCCCATATTTACGCTCAATATAATCTATCCATCTTCTCCAAACCAAAATATATCTTTCTTGCGAGTGATCCTTCACATAAGCGGAAATCTTGGCCATTTCTGCTAAATTCGAGACTTTAAATGACCATTCTTCTATAGTAGGTAAACGTTCCGTTTTCCAATATTGAGCTACTAATAGTCTTGCAGCAATTATAAAATTCAGCATCAATTCCATTTCTTTTGCATCCAAGTCTTCCATAATACCCAACAAAAATATCTACGGCTTAAACTTTATCTTTTTCTTAAAAATATTTTGAGTATTCCACCATATCTTAATCCAAAATGCTTTAACTTCCCTACATGTCCATCAAATATGAAAATAAGATGCATCTAAATTGCCACATCTCCAACACTTAGGTTGTAAATTGGGGTACATACAAGACAATTTTTGAGGATCCAGATGCCACCTATATACAGCTCATAGTCTTTATCAGAATTTAGTTGAAAGATTCAGCGGGCATCAGAATATTTAAATTAAAAGTAGAATTAAAAACATATCCAAAGGTCTAGCTTTCCTTAGAAGGCTGGGAAAGGAGGAAGGAAAAAGAAAAAGATGACCACCAGTACCAAGAATAATGGCTATATCATTGGGAAACCTGAAGGACTAAGTTAAGAACAAATCATCCTGGAGATCCATGTGGTTAAGAGTTGTTAAGAATCAGCCTTGACTTCATGGCACATAATCTGACAATCCATCATTTAGACTGCAGTTAGTAGCCTGCAGTAAACAAGGCTAGGACAGTCTAAGATTTCTGGAGCAATTTTAGAAAGAAAGTGAACTGAAGATCAGTGCTATATACATAATCTACCAAGCACAAAAAAATAGTATAGGGTGTCCTACTTGAGCAGGGAGTTGGACTAGAAGGCCTCCAAGGTCCCTTCCAACTTTATTATTCTGAAAGCTTACAAACAGGATATCTAAACCACAATATTAATCCATAACAACAAAGATTAACTTTTTGCAATAGAGAACAGAAACAGAGATGTGTTGTCCATCAATTGACTGAACTTCTTGCACGAGAGAGACCACAGATTTCCTGATATTAAAGAACTGCACAGCCCAGCAGTCCAAGCTTAATTACCAGTTAATTTCAGTTGCATCCTTGGAGTTTTTCATTAATGACTAGAGCTTCCTAGGTCTTCCATTTGCGTCTGAAATATTGCGGCTAGGAATGGATCATTATGGTTTTAAGGTAGGGGGTCTTCAAACTTGGCCCTTTTATGACTTGTGGACTTCAACTCCCAGAATTCCTCAGCCAGTGTTTTAAGGGTTGGGTTGTTTTGGCCCAAATGCTTCCTGTGGTGGGGCTGGCTAGCAATCTGACTTGCTTCATCCTAGGCTTTTGAGTCAGAGAAATATTTGAGGTCTTCAGTTATCAGGGGTGTCAAACTGGCGGCCTGCGGACCGGATGCATCACGCACAAGGCACGCCCATCCCAGCTCAACAAAGGCAAAAAACATCATGATACGTCACGATATGTCACGTTACACTATCAAGTTTGACATCTGTGAGTTAGATGTATTAGGGATATACCCCTAATCCCTGGATTGGTTTCTCCTCAGGCAAATAGAAAAACAGATCATCATGTTATTTGAAATGCAGTGCAGGGACTGGCTGCAGAGGACAAGGCACATTTCATTCCCTAAGGTCTACTTTCCGGGGGATGAAGTAGCAGATGCTAAAGACAAGTGAACAATTAAAAAGATTACCTTCTCTCATGCAAGTATGATGAGCTCTGTTAGCTGATCATTTTGTTCAAACTTATTTTCTGACAGCTTTCTTTTCATCTCACTACGATATAAGTCATTTTTAACTTCCAGGGAAAGACCCAATAGTTTTGTTCAATCAATGCTCAGTTTCACTTATCTTTTGCTCTCTTAATATTTCCATTATTCATGTCGTAAGGTTTAAAACAATTTCCTTTTCCTTTCCCTTGGAATGATGTAAGTTCGATCCAGTAGAAATTATGTCAGAGATATGTAGTTCAAGGTCAGTCCCACCATGCCCAGATGCTCCACTGATGAACCAGATCCCATAATACATAATATCTCAAGATATCCGTAAGCATAATTTGATCGTCTCAAAATGATATGATGTTGCACACTGTTGATCGCAATGCAATCTCAGAAGTTCGTCTTTGGGTCATAAGCAATGGAAACAGATGAAGAAATTGGAATCAAGGAAGAGTGCATGCTCTGATTTAAAAAAAACCTGGCAATTCCAGGGTTTCTGCAAATTAGTATGACTTTTTTAGTGGGAAAATATGATTTTTGAAGGAAAAAAGAACAGATTAAAAGTTGAAATTAGAAACACAATTTTTTAAAAAACGTTTATAAATATTGTACATTAGTTCCCCCTCCCCTCCCTCTCCTCCTCCTCCTCCTCCTCCTCTTCCTCCTCCTNGAATGTAGCCCCAGGACCAGTGGTGGGATTCAGGCAGTTCGCACCAGTTCGGCAGAACCGGTAGCTAATGTTTTGTTACCCAGGGCCAGAATGGACTTCCAGAAGCGGCATCCATACAGAGAACCAGTTGTTCACATATTTGAATCCCACCACTGCCCAGGGCTATAAGCCATTGTGAAGGACCGCAGACTGTAGGAATTTCTAGAGACTTTAAATAATTTCAAGATGGCCTTTTTTTCTTGTTAATTTCAAAAAAATGTTTATCTTTTAAAGCTTTCAGGAGCACAAGTGTCTGTAATAAGTACAAGGCTATGCACTGCTTCAGATTGAAAAGCAAAAAGATGCTTCAGAGTAAAAGGAGAAAATTGAAAACCCTTATACCAAACACTTATCTTCCAGGGGTTGAACAAGAGGGCAACACTGGATCAAAGAGGAACTTGATTTAGTAATAAAAAATGATTTTTTAAAAAAAATAGAAAGAACAGAAGGAGTATAAGACATAAAAACGCCATCTTGGAGGTGATAAAAAATGCTGCAGAATGCAATGAAATTATCAAGGCCCCTAGATATCCTCTATTTTGGAAGCAAATATAATTATAGATAATTTTCAGTTTATTTACTTGAAACTAGCTTTATTTCCCTTTAAATTAAGGATAACTAGTTATTTTGCACCCACTGGCTCCACTTTTTAAGACCGATGGATGGATTGATCAATTAATTTAGATATCCAAGGATTTCAGAAAACATGGTGGTAAAATGGTGACATCACCCTTGTATCCAGGCAAGATTTTTTTGCCCCTTCACCCACAATGTCTAGGCTTTCTGGGGTACAGGAAAATAAGATTATTAAATGTCATGGAGTCTAAGTAGGCTTATTTGGTGATGATTTTATATTTAAAAAGTGCCTTTTGTATTTTCTTTGTATCTTATACTATAAACTAATCAAATTCATAACTGAGCAATATTTAAAAAGTGCCATAATTTGGCAGTTTGTATGCAATTTCAACAGTGTGACTTTGTCGGGCTGAAGAAAATGCCCCAAGAAACAGGGAAGAATAAGACCTATTGGTTTCCAGTTGATAATTCCTTCTTTATAGTTATTGTTTGAAGCAATGGCTGCAACAGTTAAACATTGGATTCATATATATCCAATGCTGGAGAAGACTCCTGCGATTCCCCTGGACTGCAAGGCGATCAAACCAGTCAGTCCTAGAGCAGATCAACCCCGACTGCTCTTTAGAAGGCCAGATCCTGAAGTTGAAACTCAAATACTTTGGCCACCTAATGAGAAGGAAGGACTCAGTGGAGAAGACCCTAATGCTGGGAAAGATTGAGGGCAAGAGAAGAAGGGGATGACAGAGAATGAGGTGGCTGGATGGAGTCACTGAAGCAGTAGGCGTGAGCTTAAATGAACTCTAGAAGATGGTAGAGGACAGGAAGGCCTGGAGGAACGTTGTCCATGGGGTCGCAATGGGTTGGACACAACTTCGCAACTAACAACAACAACAGTATCCAATCCGTTTCTTTTCTTTTTGCACCTTCTTCATTTCTTTCTTTTGCTTTAGGTTTGTCTTTAACTTATGTAAAACTCTTAAATAATATAAAGTTTAAAAATTAGATTCAGTGATTTACTCCCCATTATTTTCTTTAGTTCAAAGACAAATTCAAAAAGCCAGTGGTTCTGAGCGCAGCTGGGGAGGTATCTGAATAAAACATCTTCAGGAAAGACGCCTACTGAAAACACTGATCAAAATTTTTATAGATCTACCTTCAAGAATGTTCAACCTGTATCCAGCTCATTTTTAATCTTCCTATTTTTAGTTGTATACTCGGTGGATTGAGCTTCTGTTATTCAAGGTTTTCCATGAGAGTTGATGAATTTAATATGATATGGTGATCTCTATTCAGCTTCTTGTTCTGTCCAGGAGGAAAAACAGAAGGGAATATTGAGCAAATAAACAAAAAACATGAGATAATATTGCTTTCAAATATAGCCAGGAAAAAGCTGGCATATAAACATTCTTCTCAAAATGGCCTGAATTAGTGTCAGTATTTTTGTATTTTGTACTTTTTTTTAATAGATATTTTATTAGGTTTTATAGGAATAGGGAAAGAATAGGGTATAGGAAAGGGTAGGAATAGAGGTTTGTGAATGGATTAAGGATAGCTACAATGATGGGGTTACCCCCAACAAAAATTCCATGCTTAGCAAGCAAATTACCGTCCGGGTATAAATGTTGAGTAAAAATCACTTATATAATACTAAACAGTTATAATAAACTGGGTTAACAATAATCATAAAAATAAAGGATAGTAAATAAATATTATTCATCTTGCTAAATCAAAATAATGAATAAAATACTAATTAAATATAGTCACTAATGCTTAAAATCACATTCATCCAATTTGATTTCAAAGTTTTTTCTCGTTCTAACATATTGCTAACCACTGGTAAAATTTTTCCCATGTTTTAAAATAGATAGAGTCTTCTCTCTCTTTGATCTCTAAAGTTAATCTATCCATTTCTGCGCATTCTAAAATTTTAGTAATTATAGTCTGGTCAGGTGGTAAATCTTCATTTTTCCAAAATTGGGCAAATACTATCCTCGCCGCTGTCAATACATGCAATATTAAATATTCATTCTCTTTCCCATAATTGATTCCTAATATTCCTAATAAAAACTATTCTGGCTTAAATTCTATTGACATTTTAGTCATTTTTTCCAGCCATAAGTGGATCTTAAACCAAAATTTTTGTACCAAAATTATTTTGTAATTTTATTTGATATTAAAAAAACTCATGGGTCATTGGGCCATCATTTCAAAGATAATTTATTACCTAAAGAGAAAACCAGAATGATCCAAGGGCAGGCAAAAAAGCACGAGGGAAATGACTGCTCGTTTCCCCATTGATTTTCCTCGTAGTTGTTGACAGGGAGTGTTGGAAATGATGATCACATGATCATGGCTGATCAAAGCATCAAAGTGGTACTAAAGAAACACAACTTTGTCAATTTTTAATCCCACTGGAGTCATGTCTATGGAGATTCTCAGTCATCCAGGTCATAGTTATCCCAAAGATGCTTTTTTACGAGGCAACTGAACTTCCTTATTTTTCTTTGAAGATGTTACGATTCTCATCCAAGAAGCTTCTTCAGCTCTGACTGGAGGGTGGGGAATGGAAAGATTTATATCATATAAATCCTTCCATTCTCCACCATCCAGTCAGAGCTGAAGAAGCTTCTTTGATGAGAAGCGAAACGTCTTCAAGGGGAAAATAAGTCCAATTGCCTCATGAAAAAGCATCTTTGGGTCACTGGAGTCATGGGTGCCAAATATTGGACACATTCTTTAACTTAGCACCTTTGAGGTACGTTAATTCAAAAGTTATTGATCTGTCATGCACCGTCTATGGAGATTCTCAGTCCCAAAGGTGCTTTTTTATTTTTCAGGAGGCAACTGGACTTTCTTGTTTTTTTTCTTTGAAGACATTTTGCTTCTCATCCAAGAAGCTTCTTCAGCTGTGACTGGATGGTGGGGAGTGGAAAGATTTATACTCCTTGCAGACAGCTGGTCATTTGCATTCTTTTTAGAGAGTCCTTGGGACCATTTGGAGATTTACCTGTGCCCTAAGGGTCACCTGAGTCATGCAAATGTGTGTGGAGCCTTCTTGGCCTGCAGGATGTTTTCTGCCCTGTGTCCCTTCACTGTTGAGGACAGGCGCAGGCTGTGGGGGATGAGTCTCTGTTGTCTGCATCTCACACTACATGAACCTGCAATGTTTTCTAGAAATTCGTTCATACTCTCGCACCATTTGCTCCAGGGAGCATGGCTCTTCTGTCACCTGTGGTGCCAGATGTGGTGCTGCATCTTGGCACTTACTTTGGTGGACTTCAACTCCCAGAATTCCCCAGGCAGCTTGGCTGCTGGGGAATTCTGGGAGTTGAAGTCCACCCATCTTAGAGCTGCCACTGGAGGTCTCTGAAGGCAGCCTGGGTTTACTGTCATTTTAATTTTTAAAGAAGAGATTGGACAACCATTTGTCTGAAATGGTACAGGGTTTCCTGCCTACACAGGGGGTTGGACTAGAAAACCTCTAAGGTCCTTCCAACTCTGCTTATCTATTCTATTCTATTCTATTCTATTCTATTCTATTCTATTCTATTCTATTCTATTCTATTCTATTCTATTCTAATCCAGTCCAATCCAGTCCAGTCCAGTCTAGTCTAGTCTAGTCTAGTCTAGTCTAGTCTAGTCTAGTCTAGTCTAATCCAGTCCAGTCCAGTCCAGTCCAGTCTAGTCTAGTCTAGTCTAGTCTAGTCTAGTCTAGTCTAGTCTATTCTGAAGTACTGAACAGTGGTATACTTTCATATTATTGTATGCTTTTTTCAATTACTCAGAGAATACCAACCTTCATACTTCACTGGCCATTGTTCTATGTTGGTTGGTTGTCCTTCATAACATTTTCTTCCCTTCAATCATGTCCAATTCCTGGAGACTGCCTGGACAGGTCCCTGCAGTTCTCTTGGCAAGATTATTTTCAGAAGTGGTTTGCCATTGCCTCTTTCCTAGGGCTGAGAGAAAGTGATGGGCCCAAGATTACCCAGCTCCAAAGGCAGGACTAAAACGTATAGTTTCCCAGTTTTCAACCAAATGCCTTAATTACTGCACCAAATTGACCCTCAATGTTCCAGCTAAGGATATGCAGATCAGTATAAATTTGGCCCATGTCAACACAATAAGTATTCCCAACCTTTTTCACCAGACAGTAAATTTTAGAATTTGATTAATTTTGACTATTTTTTTTCTAGTGAATACATTTAGTTTACACCGAGCCCCAGTTGCACAGTGGTTAAAGTGCAGTACTGCATGCAAACTCTGCCCACAGCCTGGAGTTCGATCCTGACAGGCTCAAGGTTGACTCAGCCTTCCATCCCTCTGAGCACTCAGATTCTTGGAGTTAATATGCTGGCTCTATCAACTGCTCAGAGAGTGCTTTAAAGCACTATGGAGCAATATATAAATCTACGTGCTATTGCTATTTATCCATCCAGCTCAACACTCTATTTATTTTATTTCTATCTCACATTCCAGCATTAATCTCTCATGTTTTCCAGAAGTCTGATTATTTTTAAAGATGTGCACATCTCACTTGTACTACCAATAAAGCTGTACCACTTCCTTTTCTTTAACCAACATATGTTTTTTTTGGGTTTTTTTTTAGAAATCTCTTCAAGCATGGTAATTAATAGGCCTGACATATCGGAACAGAAAGTTTAATCAAGTATTTCTGCCCCTGAGCAATCATCTTTTTAGTTATCAATAATAAGAACACCATAATTAAGAGTACATTATGAACATGCTCTAAAATGGTTGTCGGTGTAAGCCTGTGTGGAGAGGGAAAAAGATGACTTTTACAGAAATATACAAGACCCTGAGAAAAAAAAAAGATAATATTTGGATACAGCTCAGAAGGTTATCTTCTTGCTTCACTGGGATATAAAAATTGTCAGCTGTAGACCACAGTCAGGCTTGCAAGTTTCTGTTGTTATGGCCAATTTCAATGAAAGTAGTTTTTAGCTTTCCTGCAGTTTTTATTTCATGATCTGATTTACTGATCAGCACCTCTTCCGGCATTCCTTCTCTTCTCCCAGAATGCTCTCTGCTAATTTACCTGACCTTGCTTTTGATTATCATAGCAGGAGTCACCTTGAGTTATGGGATGCCTTTGAGGTTATATAAAGGTTATTCTTAAGGACAAAGCCATCCATTAACTCATGCTAGATTGCTCCCTTTTTTAATTAACCAGTTTTTAATTAACAATTAACCAGTGAAACAGCTTGCCCTCAGAAGTTGTGGAGGCTTCATCGCTGGAGGTTTTTAAGAAGAGGCTGGACAGTCGCTTGTCTGAAATGGTATAGGGCAGTGGTGGCGAACCTATGGCACGGGTGCCAGAGGCGGCACTCAGAGCCCTCTCTATGGGCATGCGCGCCGTCGCCCCAGTCCTAGGCCTTCAGCTGGGTTTTATAAAACCTTTTCGCTTTAGGCCTCTGCCGCCATGTGCAAAAAAAAAAAGGTTCAATCAATGAGTCAATTTCAACTTCTCGCGGGAAAAAATAAGATCTTGCAAAGTTGGAATTGATTGATTGAACTTTTTAGTCCCACCCAGTCTGCTATTACCACCGCAGCCATGCCCACCCAATTGGCCACACCCACCCATCTGGCCATGCCCACCCAATTGGCCACGCCCACCCGGCACCCGATGATGCATGAGTGGGTTTTAGGTTGCAGTTTGGGCACTCGGTCTCTAAAAGGTTCGCCATCACTGGTATAGGGCAGGGGTCTTCAAACTTGGCCCTTCTATGACTTGTGGATTTCAATTCCCAGAAGACTGTTCAATGGCCTTTTCTACCCCTCTTTCAAACCAGTGATCCTCTCTATCCAGAACACGGGTGTCAAACTGCCGGCCTGCGGGCCGGATGCATCATAGCAAAACCATGCCCACCCCATTGCCGGCAATGGGAAAAAAAAGTCATGATACGTCACGACACGTCACATGACGTTGCGAGTTTGACACCCCTGATCCAGAATGTGGACTTTGCTGTCTTCAAAAGAGTAGCCTTTGTCTTTCAAACGTAATAGCTGCTGAATCTTATCCTGGTGGGTTTGCTCTCCTATGTTGTGCCTGCAAAATACAATTTAAAGTCTGAGAGTCCTAATCCTCCTCTTTCCTTTGCATCCTAAAGAAATTTATATTTAATTCTTGTTTCCTTGCTCTGCCATTTCAATCTATATATATATATCTTTTTGTCATCGTTTAAAAGGTGCATCATTTCTCAAAACAGATATTGTCGGAAATAAAAAAAAACACACATCAACCTAGGTAACAGATTTATTTTTTTATTGCATACATTCTTCCAAGCATTGATCATTGTAATTTTTCCCCTCTTAATAAATCCTTCTTAATTTCACTCCATACTTTGAAATAATAACATACAATTCATCTTAGTCATGTTGCTATTTTAAAATGTCACCTTTTTTTTCTCAACCTTAAACCCAGAGAGTTTAGATAATTAGTTTTGGTCTTCCATCCTCATTTGTTTTCAACATAGTTGTTTTCATCTTATTAATTTTAAAGACAGGCAGAATACCACATTCCCTTAGTATTTTCCCCCTATCAATATATCTGTTCCTTCTATAGGATTTTCCACAATTGACAGTGAATAATTTGTAAATGCCTTTAATTTATATATTTAACTTTCACTCTGGAAATTATTTTATCTGGTCTTCTAAAGGTAAAGGTTTCCCTGTCAGTCATGTCCTACTCTAGGGTGCAGTGCTGATCCCATTTCTTGGCCAAGGGAGCCAGCATTATCCAAGGACATTTTCTGCGGTCATTTGGCCTGCATGGTTATGTGTCAAGGGCACACAGAATGCTGTTACTTCCCACTGAAGGGGTACTTATTAATCTACTCGCATTTGCATGCTTTTCAACTGCTAAGTGGGTAGGAGCTGGAACAAGGAACAGGAGCTCACCTTACACAGCACTCGGATCTCAAACATGGGCTGGCAGCTTTCCATCTTTAACCACTGAGCCATCATGCCCTCTCTTGTCTTATATCTCTATTTAAATCTTCAAGAGCCACGGCACCTTATTTACAGTATAAGAGCCAAAACAAGAAGGCAGAGCGTCATCTTTTTCAACCTCAACTGAAATGTGTGTGTCAGATGACTCAAATGTTTTATTTCCCACTCTGCCCAGGTCCATAATTGACCAGGAAAGCACCCTGAGCATTGATTTAAACTGGTTACCAATAAATGTTACGAGTAGGCGAATTTGCAGATACGGAATCTGTGAATAATGAGGATTGACTATATTTATGATTTGTCAGATTTATATCTCATTTTTTTTTCCTGAGCTCAACTCTTTCAACATTTTATCTCCAGGAAAACCTTGCGAAGTAGATAAAACTGAGAGGCAGTAATTGGCCCAAATTTATTCTACGTTTGAAGGTGGACTAGATCATTGATATTCTATCCTAGTCCGAGAGAAAAATAAAAAAAAATAGATGAAAAATAAATTCAGTTGACCAATAATAGCAGTGAGACATCCTTGTCTAGTTCCTTTCTGTATTTCACACGGTTTAATCAATTCACCGTTTACAATCATTGTGCCACTTGCAAAGCATATTATCAATTTCACCCATGGGATAAAATTCTTTCCAAAGTGCATGAGTTCCAAAACCTTGAACAAAACATCCAGTTCAAATTGTCAAAGACAATCTGTCAATACTTTGATGCTCTCCATGAGCTGAGGTTAATAATGCTTTCTTTAAATATATGCAGTAGTGGCCTGTTTATTAATGCCAAAGAAAAACAAAATAATAGAACAGGGGTCTTAAAACTCGGCCCTTTAATGACTTATGGACTTCAACTCCCAGTCTTCTTCAGCCAGGCATGCTGGCTAAGGAATTCTGGGAGTTGAAGTCCATGAATCATAAAAGAGCTGAGTTCGAAGACCCCTGTAATAGAATATATTATTATTTAGAAACACTAAAGAAGAGCATTTGTAGAGTTACATCAATGGCCTGAAAGCTATATAAGAATTTCCATTTCTATCAGAGGAATCCATATAAACTGCATAATTCACTATGGCCAGAAAATTGCATGCAAGGTATGTTTTATTCCTGATACAGGAAAGCATGCTATTTCCTAATAGCTGCAAAAAATCCCAATTTTAGAGTACATTATGGTGAACAAAAGATAGATTAAGCTCTTCACAACAAACATTTCCTTCAGTTCATAAAAGATTTCACCAATTTGATGTTTGATACCTAAAACACCTTTTAAATGAAGGTTGGCAATGATAATGAATTCATGATTGTAAAGTTATGAAGTGGCTTTCTGGCCTTATTATTTAATTACATTTTTAACTCCATACCTATCAGTGGTCAACTGAATTTATTTTTCATCTATTTTTTTATTTTTCTCTCAGACTAGGATGGAATATCAATGATCTAGTCCACCTTCAAACGTAGAATAAATTTGGGCCAATTACTGCCTCTCAATTTTATCTACTTCGCAAGGTTTTCCTGGAGATAAAATGTTGAAAGAGTTGAGCTCAGGAAAAAAAAATGAGATATAAATCTGACAAATCATAAATATAGTCAACCCTCATTATTCACAGATTCCGTATCTGCAAATTTGCCTGCTTGTAACATTTATTGGTAACCAGTTTAAATCAATGCTCACGGTGTTTTCATGGTCACTTATGGACTTGTGCAGAGTGGCAAAAAAAAACACGAGTCATCTGACACACACATTCCAGCTGAGGTTGAACAAGATGACACTCTGCCTTCTTGTTTCGGCTCTCATACTGTAAATAAGTGCCGTGGTGGCTTAGTAGTTAAGACACTGGACTTGTCAGTTGGAAAGTCAGCTGTCCAGGTTCAAGACTCGAGTTCCACATGATGGGATGAGCTCCCGTCCCTGACCCTAGCACAGTGGTGGTGAACCTATGGCACGTATGCCAGAGGCGGCACTCAGAGCCCTCTCTGTGGGCATGCACACCATCAACCCAGCCGCGCCTCCCCCCACAGTCCCCTCCTCACCAGCAGCCCCCCCGGAGGAGAATCGTCCTCAAGCAGCCAAGGACATGGCAGTCGGGCAGCAGGGACAAGACACTGCACTCACGCCCTGTCGCGCGCAGATGATGCTGCGGGGCGTGGACGGAGGGTGTGGCTGCCATGGTGCTGCTGGGTTGCCTGGCCAATCTGCAGCGGGCCATGGAAGTGGGGGGCCCTGTGGGCAGGTGGGGGGTGGGGAAGCGACGGTTTTGGGATACTCAGTCTCTAAAAGGTTCGCCATCACTGCCCTAGCAGTTTGAAAGCATTCAAATGCAAGTAGATAAATAGGTACCACTTCGGTGGGAAGGTAACAGTGTTCCGTGATGTCATGCTGGCCACATGACTGCATCAATATCTTTGGACAGCGCTGGCTCAATATCCTTAAAACGGAGATGAGCACCACCCCTTAAAGTAAGCAACGACTAGCGGAGTAAAATCTACAGGGACTCCTTTACCTTATTGTAAACAAGTATCCTATTCACAGTTTATTTAATGGCATATTTTTTTTGCTGAAATATATATTAACTAATGTGCTTTTAAACAGAAACACAAATAAAACAAGGTTATTTATTGATATGTCTATGGAGATTCATCCAAGTCATACTTATCCCAAAGATGCATTTTCACGAGACAACTGGACTTTCTTGTTTTTCTTTGAAGATGTTTTGCTTCTCATCCAAGAAGCTTCTTCAGCTCTTCCCCACCATCCAGTCCAAGCTGAAGAAGCTTCTTGGATGAGAAGCGAAACGTCTTCAAAGGAAAACAAGAAAGTCCAGTTGCCTCGTGAGAAAACATCTTTGGGTTATGGATTGATAGTTTGACAAAAATGTGAATGATGTGGTTAAAATGTAGTCTGGATTCCCTGGAGGAGGGGGGGCGCATTGCAGAGGAGCAAGAGACAGCAAAATGTAGATCATTTGTTTGGGAGGGAAAGGGTCAAGACACCTCCTCCCTAGGGATTCTCAGAGTATATCTTTAGTGATGCAAGTAGTTAGTTGAATTTGCAGTATTCCTGTCTATAGATGTTGAACAATAAAGGACAGTCTAGAATAGGGGTCTGCAACCTTGATAACTTTAAAACTTGTAGACTTCAGCTCCCAGAATTTTGCCTATTGTTATCTTTGACCTTGAGTAAACTGTGAATTACCATATCCATAAAGTGTGAATCAATATTTGAAACCAGAAGCAGAATAGATATTGTTGTTCTATGACAGGGGTCTTCAAACTTGGCCCTTTTACGACTTGTGGACTTCAACTCCCAGAATTCCTCAGCCAGTGTGCCTGGCTGAGGAATTTTGGGAGTTGAAGTCCACAAGTCGTAAAAGGGCCAAGTCTGAAGACCCCTGCCCTATGAGGTCCAGAAGTGGATGGGGTCATAATGGATTCTGTAATGGACCATCAGTCACCCTGATTTTTTAAAACAACTTTTCAAAGGCAGGAGGAAGCACATTTTGAGAAATGGGTATCATGGTTACTCATTGTACTCACACAGTGATTTCTCAAATATAATCTATTATAGTCCATTTTGTTTTATCCATAATCCATCAGATATTCTTGTGGACATCCAAGGTCAATGTTAGTAATAATTGATGCTAGAAGCAGAAGGGAGTCAAAGGAAGTATAGATGAATTTTATGCAAATTCTTAGTTATTCTAAGTTTATCCAAGAGATTGGACAACCATTTGCCTGAAATGGCATAAGGCTTCCTGCTTGAGCAGGGGGTTGAACTAGATGACCTCCAAGGTCCCTTCCAACTCTGTTATTCTCTGATTCTTTGATCCCACCCAGCCCAAAATGCAAAAGGAAGGGGGCTGATTCACCCCATCATATTTTGCCCTACCCTCTCATCTTCTTTTCACTTATCTGGCTGTGGAGTGTTATGTCCATGAAAACCTCTGTGCAGCTAGAAGCTAAGAAGCAGATTTCACATGATGTTAAATATCTCTTTAAGGTTAAGATGCAACTGAAAATTGTATTAGATGGAGAGGGGGCTGATAATTAACAGAAACAAAATAATCATGTAAAGAAAGCTGTACTCTATCTTCTCTTTTGTTCCTGAGGGTAAGGATTCTTCTGAACTAATGTTTTCTTTGCTAGACTTTAGCCTCCATTCAGCTTATTCAGCAAACACATGAACAGTAGGAGAAAAATGATTTACTTTTATAGAGCAATTTTATTGCACATTTATTCAGAAGTAAATCCTATTGCATTTGATAAGCTTAATCTTAGGGATATGCATATGCAGACTATATATAGTGCAATTCTGTTCTCTTGTACATATTTGTCGATGTTCTTATTTCTGAGTATCAAATACAGTAGAGCATATGAGGGTCTTGAATTCCTGTGCTAGATTTACTTCTTTGTATTGTAGAGAAAGAAAACAACTATTTGCAATGCAAAATGTCTCAAAGACTCTAGCAGTTGTTATATGAAAGCCATCAAAAGCTATCAATGAGCAAAACGGGGAAAAAAGCAATAAGAAAATATGTCTGAGAGACACTTAACAAAAGGAGACACACAGCCATGTAAACACAAGTAAGTCTGGCTCCAAATATTTGATTGACCCTGAAAGATAAAATTATGAATGTTTAAGTCTCTTCCTCTAAATACAAGAAGAAATGTATATGCTACACCACTAACAGAAATAAATTTATGTTCGTGAAGCTATAGCCATTTCATTATTGAAAATGAGTCACACCGAATGCCTTTCCCAGTGTTTTGGGAGCTAAGGGGAATTAAATAGAAATATATCTTTAGTAATATTATAACGTATGGCTTTGTTTTGAAATTCTAAGATAGTGCTATTCAAACTGTTTTCAAGAGCACAGAGATATGTCTTAGAAGCTAAGCTTCTAAATGGCTTTTGCCCCATTCTTTTATAAAAAAGATTTTCTATGTAGCATAAAAAGCAATATGTGTGCACTCTGATAAATGAATCAAAACCGTACATCAGCACCAACATTCAGCCTGAAAACCAATATTTAAAAGTTGTTCTTATCCACCTTTTAAAGTCATGAGGTATCTCAGCAACTGTTAAATTTAGGGAGTCGCATTCTGCTTATCAACCTAAGAAAGAGGGGACATTTTACTGACAGGAATTGCACTTTGAAAAGATCCTTGAATTTTAATTCAGTTGCCATTCACGCTTTCAAATCCAGTTTTGCACACTTCATCTGCAGTATTGCTAAAATGTTAATATACCTGGTAGGGGGAAGAAAAACATATTGTGACAATACGTTTGCTAGTCTGTTGGCTTTGTAACTGAGCTCGGCGAACAAATATTGTTATTAAATATTGATCTTTTTAAATTACTGTCTGTGTCTCACCCTTCGTTTTGTGGAAATCATTTGCTTCGCATGCTCCGAATGATTGTAGTTCTCACCCAAAACCTTAGAGCTTGTAGATAGATGGGGCTTACGTTTTCTTCAGGTTATTCTAATTCAGCATTTCTTATTGCTGCTCCAAAAACGCTCTGCATAATTTGTGGCTAACAACAGCCAACAAATCTTTTTGCTGCCTAAGATAAAAAGGATCTCCTCCTTCATTTCAGTTCTTAGACACAACATGTCACAGTAGCCATAATAGTGAAGAGTGAATTCAGCATAATGTTCTCTTATGGGTAACTTAGCCTAAAAGGTTTACAGGTAGTTCTCAATTTACAATCATATTCAGCCCGGAATTAAGTCGTGCTGTTTATTAAGCGGGTCAACATGTGACTGCACCCTATTTTATGCACTCTTCTGCTGCGGTCATTAATTGGATCACTGAAGTTGTTAAATGAACACAGCAGTCGTTAGGTAAATCCTTTGTCTGCAGTGCATGTTTTTTTGTTGAGAACAAAAAGTAAACACCAGTTTCCAGCAAAAAATATATATCATAAATTGCAATCATGTAACTGCGGGAAACTGCAAACGGCTGTAAGTACCAAGAACCCAAAATGCAATCACATGGGGGGGAGGTAGACATTTGAACTTTGAATCTGGGTCATAATTAACCCTGGAGATGTTCATCATAACTTTGACCGGTTTTGTGTGAGGGCTATAATCATTCAAAGCATGCAGAGCAAAGGATTTCCACAAAACAAATGATTACAGCCAGTAATTTAAAAAAATCAACATAGTATTTAATAACAATATTTATTCACCAAACTTAGTTGGAAAGTGACCAGCCCTATATTGAGGACTATTTGTATTAAGCAAGGTTACATATGGTTCTGTGGAAGGCTGCATTAACAGAGGGACAGAAACAAGATCACGTGAAGAATTAATACCACTTTACAATGTCTTGGTAAGGCCACACTTGGAATACTGCATCCAGTTTTGGTCACCACGATGTAGAAAAGATGTTGAGATGCTAAAAAGAGTACAGAGAAGAGCAATAAAGATGATTAGGGGACTGGAGGCTAAAACATATGAAGAACGATTGCAGAAATTGGGTATGTCCGGTTTAATGAAGAGAAGGACGAGAGGTGACATGATAGCAATCTTCCAATGTCTAAGGGGCTGCCACAAAGAAGAGGGGGAATCAAGCTATTCTCCAAAATACTTGAAGGCAGGACAAGAAGAAACGGATGGAAACTAATCAAGGAGAGAAGCAACCTAGAACTAAGGAGAAATTTCCTGACAGTGAGAGCAATTAATCAGTGGAACAACCTGCCTCCAGAAGTTGTGAATGTTCCAACACTGGAAGTTTTTAAGAAGAGACTGGACAGCCATTTGTCTCAAATGGTATAGCACTGGGGTATCAAACTGCTGGCCTGCGGGCCAGACGCATCATGAGGAAACCGCGCACCCCATTGCCGGCAATGGAGAAAAAGTTCCGATACGTTGCGCAACATCACATGATGTCGTCAGTTTGACATGTCTGATATAGGATTTCCTGCCTGAGCAGGGGTTGGACCTCCAAGGTCCCTTCCAACATGATGATGATGATGATGATGATGATGATGATGATGATGATGATGATGATGATGATGATGATGATGATGATATTTGTTTGTTTGTTTGTTTGTTTGTTTTTAATATATATTGCAGGATCCAATCTGGGTCAGTCACCCGAACCAGAGGTTTTTGTCTTCTAGTCTCTGGCTAGAGAGTTCACGTGCCTGGCTGAGGAATTCTGGGAGTTGAAGTCCACAAGTCATAAAAGGGCCAAGTTTGAAGACCCCTGCTCTAACAAAAGAAGGGGCAGAGAATGGTCACCTCCTCCCACAACAAGGATATCACCTTATCATTGCCATCCCTTGTACAGTTCTAGGAAGTTGAGAAGAAAAGGAATGAGGAGGAAGAGGAGAAGGAGGCACACACACAAAAAAAGATAACTGCAAAGCTGGAAAATTATGCTGAACAAAGTCACTCTGCTGTGCCTGAAACCTGACCTACAAAACTTGTGATCTCTCTATTGGTGCTAATGTAACTCATTAGTCACATAACATGTTTTTTTTTAGTCATTAACAAGTATGATGATGCAGGGTTTTTTCTGCCACTCCATTCAATTAGATGAAAGAGAATTTGCTCCTGACATTCCTTTCCAAGGAGAAGAGCATTTCAGTGAAATTTTCCTGAGTGGTTTGGAGTGTTCTTCTGCTGACTTAGTTACAAGGTAGAAAAAAAGGAGTTTGCAATAAATGTCGTGTCTTTCACAATCACTGCTCCGGTGAGCTGTAACCTCCTTGGTTTCTCAAAAGAAGACACTATGGGGAAGGTCTACCCTCAAGGCTTTTACAAATTAGAAACCATCAACCAGGAAAGTTTCAGGGTGGTGGGAAAAAAAACTCAGTGGAAGCATCATATGTCATCACCTCCCACAGTGAAAATAACCACTGTGAGGAATTCAGAAAAATAAGATTTTGGCATGGGAGTGAGGAAAGTCAGCCCCTCCCCAGAGAAGGAAATATTAAAGAGGCAGAAAAAGCATGCCCAGTTTTCTTAATAGCCCCAAGTCTCCCTCCCCCAAGCAGAAACCAGCTCTGTAGAAATGCAGATTCAGGAAGATTGAAGCTAGAAGATTAAGAAGACAAAGACACCTAAAATCTACATAGCCCACCCAAAGTCTAAGACAGGACATAATAGGATTAACCCACAAATGCCAAAGGGCACACCCAGATTCAGGTCAGAATACATGATACAGGAAATACAAAGCCTCAAACAGGGACAGGAAACAACCCCAAACAAAATCCCCAGAGGGTATAAAAACCCACTCCCTACATGTGCTCTCTCTCTTTTCTTCCAAAGCCATCTTCCTGTCTGGCTCTCCTCTTCAATAAACTGCAACCTTCTTTCTAAAGCAGTCACCATATTGTTTATTCCCGGCTTGGACTGAACCATGATGAAGACTTTTCCTTCAACAGGAGTATTGACAGCTTTGTGGGACATTATGGAGAGCTTTTTTTTCATATAAGAGAGCCAGTTTGGTGTAGTGGCTAAGGTACTAGCCTAGAAACCAGAAGACTGTGAGTTCTACTCCCACCTTTGGCAAGAAAACCAGTTACCAGGAGATGGTGAATTCTAGTCCTGCCTTGACATGAAAGCTGGGTGGGTGACTTTGGGCCAATCACCAGGAGACTATGGGTTCTAGTCCTGCCTTAAGCATGAAAGCTGGCTGAGTGATTTTGAGCCAGTTATTCTCTCAGGCAATTCACCTATTTTCCCCACAACAACAACCCTGTGAGCTAAACTGGGCTGAGAGAGAAGGACTGGCCCAAAGATATCCATCCATCTTTCATGCCAAGGCAGGATTAGAATTCACCGTTTCCTGGTGATTGGCCCAAAGTCACCCAGCTGGCTTTCATGCCAAAGGTGGGAGTACAACTCACAGTCTCCTGGTTTCTAGGCCAGTATCTTAGCCACTGGGCCAAACTGGCTCTCCTATATAACACCGTCGCTCCCATGTAACACCGTCGCTCCCATGTAACACCGCTGCTGCGCGAGCTGCACTGGTTGCCAGTGGCCTTCCGGGTGCGCTTTAAGGTGTTAGTTACCACCTTTAAAGCGCTCCATGGCATAGGACCTGGCTATCTCCGAGACCGCCTTCTGCCACAGATTCCCTCCCATAGACCGGTACGCTCCCACAGAGTGGGTCTCCTCAGGGTGCCGT